>NC_090267.1:161092959-161320459 GCF_040414725.1 Anabrus simplex | reverse complement strand
TTTTCCGTGGTTTCCCCACTTCTCCTCCAGGCGAATGCCGGGATGGTACCTAACATAAGGCCACGGCCGTTTCCTTCCCTCTTCCTTGCCTATCCCTTCAAATCTTCCCATCCCTCCACAAGGCCCCTGTTCAGCATAGCAGGTGAGGCCGCCTGGGCGAGGTACTGGTCCTTCTCCCCCGTTGTATCCCCGACCAAGGGTCTGAAGCTCCAGGACACTGCCCTTGAGGCGGTAGAGGTGGGATCCCTCGCTGTGTCCGAGGGAAAAGCCGACCCTGGAGGGTAAACAGATGATGATGATGATGATGATGATGATGATGATGATGATATTATCCTCTAAGGTACCGGTAACTACGACAATACACCGAATGTCTCTCTTGAAGATACGAGTGACTTTGTTTTCCCTGTCATTCTAGTCAATAATTGATATTTTGCCTAGGAAATGCCACCTTAGTGCCATGATTAGTTTGAATATTAACTTATATTGGCATTACTCAAGTACTTTGTAAACTTCATTTCCTCTCTCACTAGAAGGCTTACTCTTCTGCACATTATTTTGTTCATTACAAGATCTGGTCTGCATCTGAGAAGATTTACTTCATACACAATGTGAGCTCCAATATTAGTTTCAGTAGGATGTAGGGGTTCTGGTGAAATTTTATTTGTAGACTTGTCTTTGAAACAATGGTCATCGTTGTTTAATCCCCCCTTCCCCCTCCTTTACTCTCCTCGTGCCTGTCTCATCTGCATGTGACTACCCTTCCCTTCGACCTACTGTTTTCCAAATGAGGGGACGCAACAGCATGACCAATTGTTTTGTATATACCCATGTGGAGTTTTCTACCGAAGCATATCAACGAACTCGAAGACATTGCTAATTTCTAGTCACCATAATCATCATTTCAGGACGGAACTAGTAAGGTTGCCGAACCGGTTGCGAGGATGTTTACTGTCTACCAATAATAATTTCGCGTGACTGTTGCTAGCATGGCACAGCCCTTGAAAGGCAAACTCTTCGACGAGGCGGCGTCTGTCATGTCCACGAAATTGCGTATTTGTGTCATGGACGGTAGTGAGTTGTGTGTGATGAGTGAATTGCAAGAATGTTGGTGACAGCTCAAATATCCAGCTCTCAAACCAAAGAAATTAACCGTCTAAGATTACAATCCCTTGACCCGGCGAGGATTCGAACCTGAGGCCCCGAAAACCGAAGTTCAGGACGCTTACCACCCAGTTATAAAGCCGGACTACTATCTGCTGTATTTTTGGCATTGAACTACTACTACTACTACTACTACTACTACTACTACTACTACTACTACTACTACTACTACTACTACTGGAAGGTTTCATTCCATACTCTGATGGGGTACGGAGGGCCTGCTAGAGATCTCATTGATGTGCGTTGCGGCCTTCGGTTTAGAGAGTCTCAGGTTCGATTGCTGGTCAGCCCGAAAATTTTAGCCGCATGTGGTTAATTGGTCAGGTTTGAAGATTGGATGTTTGCATTTTTCTCTACACATGCCTCGTTGTACACAGCACACCGCACTACCAACCATCACGGAATCGCGCAATAGTGAATACACTCCTCCAAATGAGGTTGGCGTCAGGAAGGCCATCCGGCAAAAGTAAAACTAAAAACAGGGTGAAGTCAGCTTCTGCGATACAGTTTGCAAGCGTGACCTCACCAGGATGAGAGAAAAGTGACAGAGAATTTGAAGTACTGTATGGATCAATGTCCAGGAAACCGTATATAAGTTACCAGACGTGAACAGAACAGAGGAAAGATTAGTTCAAGGTCAGAATAATCAATTTTTAGATTGCCGTGCTATCTCTAAGGCTTGTTCTTATGTCGTGAAAGTGATAGCATTGCTGTTAATATAGAGGAAACTTTTCTTACAATTAGCTTTACGTCGCACCGACACAGACAGATCTTGTGGTGACTATGAGAGAGGAAAAGGCTAGAAGTGGGAAGGAAGCAGCCGTGGCCTTAATTAGGGCATAGCCTGGTGTGAAAATGGGAAACCATGAAAAATCATCTTCAGGGCTGCCGACAGTGTGGTTCAGACCCAATATCTCCCGAATACAAGCTTACAGCTGTGCGACCCTAACCACGCCGTCAAGTTGCTTAGTACAGAGGAAACCGAAAGTTTCGTAGAAAAGATTGCTTCATAGAAATAGTGTTTCCACGTATTCGAAATCTGAGTTTCCATTTTTTTTTAAGTATATTTTTGGGGATAATACTCTGATTCCTTTCTTAAGCTGCTCAGAAATGTGTGTTCTGTGTTTTTTCGCACGAAAGCAAAAGTTAATTCATTGGTTTTACGCACATATATTGATTATAAATTGTTTTGTTTCTTCAGGCGATAAATGAAGCGTCTATTCAATTCCCTATTTACAGCTAACATTGTGACCCATTCTTCTTCCACGCCACTTACTTCGATTGTTGTGCAACTTGTCAATATTAGGAGCCCTCGAACCCATGGAGAGAAGGAGAGAGAGAGAGAGAGAGAGAGAGAGAGATCTACTCTATTTTCGTCTTGTTTATTCCAGCACTGCTGAATTATAGCACAATGGTTATTTTCTGATACCTCTTCTTCCCCAGCCATAATTTAAAGATGCTATTTTCATCTTTCTAATGCTGCTTCCCTATAATTGAAATCTCCTTTCCATCCATAAGGTATATGTATTGTGGCTCACATCATTGCACACAGTACATAATATTGTTAATAATGCCATGTTCAATGTTTATTTCTGCCTTTATGTATTTTATAAAATTAAATATTATTATTTATTAATAATAATAACATTAATGTTTCTACGTCCCACTGACTACTTTTTACAATTTTTGGAAGTGCCGAGGTGCCGAAATTTCGTCCAACAGGAGTTCTTTTACGTGACAGTGAATCTGCCGACACGAGGCTGACGTACAGTATTTGAGCACTTTCAAATACTACCGGACTGAGCCAGGATCGAACATGGCAAGTTGGGGTCAGAAGGCCAGCGCCTCAACCGCCTGAGCCACACAGACCGATAAAATAAGGAGTATTAGAGCTATTATTTTTTATTATTATTATTATTATTATTATTATTATTATTATTATTATTATTATTAATTAGGGACGTGGTTAGCTCAGTAGCTAATTTTCACTTGAAAAATGCCCGGCTGCATGTCTAAATGGTGAGCGTGCTGGCCTTTGGTCCAGAGGGTCCCGGGTTCGGTTCCCGGCCGGGTGGGGAATTTTAACCCTCATTGGTTAATTGTGATAGCTAGGGGGCTGGGTGTGTGTGCCGTCTTCATCATTAGAATTCATCACAAGGAGGGCCCCATCCTCATAGACGCGCAGGTCGCCTATACGGCGTCAACTCGAAAGGCCTGCTCCAGGCCTCTTCGGAGGCCACAGGCCATTATTATCTGAAAAATCATTTAGCATCAGAAAGGCCATCGAGTCTTAAACCCCGCGTCAAATCCAAAATGAGCCAGGGTAGTTCCAGCTACCCCAGAAATACCTGGGATAGGTTGAAGAAATGTTATTGTATCCGCTATGTAATTGTATAAAGGATGTCGGATTGCCGGGACTTTGACGTCTACAGGATTCTTTAAAGCGTCAGTAAGTTTAATAGCATAGCATTTAAATACTCTTACATATTAGTATTACAGTCCGTTACGAAAACCATTAATGACATCCTAGACAACGTGCATTCAACCGCCAGCATAACAGACTCGAATGTGAACCACATTACAGATGTCATCCGCGAACTGCAAAGACAGACCTAGGAACAGCTCTCGCAACTCAACTTTCAGCCTATTTGGATGAGGAGACAGATCAAGACGACTACAGAATAATCAACAACCATTTCGCCCAGATCCATATCCATGTCGCAGACTAGACCGATAGCGCCAGCTTACTCCAGCAGCATACACCAAGTGTATTTCAATACCAGCGGACGATCGGGTTTGAGAACCCGGCCCAAGTCGCGTAAACCCAGGTGAACCTCACCCTGGTTGCTTTCGGCGTGGAGCACCGTAGGCACCAACCAACGGCAGTGCGCCTACACCCGAGCGGGAATCCTCTAAGTCGTATGCAGTACAATTGGATTCCGCGACAGGGGACGAAGTCATCGAGTTCCCACGAGAGTTTCAGTTCTAGCAGCCCTCCAGGCAACCCCCGGTCAGCGGAGGCGGTGGTCGCTAAGGAAGGGGGGCGGCGCACGGGTCCCAGAAACAGGAGCGATGTACTCCGGCGAGTTCGGCGCACTCTTGCCAGGGCTAGCACACCAAGGAGGTGACCCAAGAGACTTCTAAAAGTCACTTGTTTGCTACTTTTTTATATTCTTTTTTTTCAGGTGTTATAATGTATGTGTAGAGAATCTGGGGCTGTAAAGCAACAGGGAAACTAGAAGGGTCACTTCACTCATCATGTATGTACAGTCGAAACCGTGCGAAATCGCTTTTAACAACGCATTGCATATAACAGCGAAATTTATCAGTCCCGTCTAAATCCTACATACACACTGTATTTAATAGCTTAGTAGACATCGCTTATTGCGACATATCGTATAAAACGCCGAATTTTTCACCACATTTTCGGGTAAATTTATCGGCTACAACATCCAATGTTGATTTTGTTTGTTACGTATTTGGGGAGACCGCCTCTGTGGTGTAGTGGTTATTGTGGATAGCTGCCACCCCCGGAGGCCCGGGTTCGATTACTGGCTCTATCACGAAATTTGAAAAATAGTACGAGGGCTGAAACGGGGTTCACTCAGCCTCGGGAGGTCATCTGAGTAGAGGGGGGTTTGATTCCCACCTCAGCCATCCTGGAAGTGGTTTTCCGTGGTTTCCCACTTCTACAGGCAAATGCCGGGATGGTACCTATCTTAAGGCCACGGCCGCTTCCTTCCCTCTTCCTTGTCTATCCCTTCCAATCTTCCCATCCCCCACCAAGTCCCCTGTTCAGCAGGTGAGGCCGCCAGGGGGAGGTATGGGTCATCCTCTCCAGTTTTATCCCCGACCCAATGTCTCACGCTCCAGGACACTGCCCTTGAGGCGGTAGAGGTAGGATCATTCGCTGAGTTCGAGGGAAAAACCAACCCTGGAGGGTAAACAGATTAAGAAGAAGAAGACGTATTTGGGGATTGCTGACAACAATGTAACGCTTATTATGTAGACTTCAAATCAATATGTCTATTAAACAGTTAAAGCAAACATCGCTGTGATGTTGCAAAAGAAAACTGTTCAATATTGAAGAAAATTCACACATAATATGGCGATTAGAAAATGCGGAAAAAACCGTCAGCATCGCGAAGGAATTGGGTGTATCACACGAAACGATTTCTACAAGTTGGAAAGTCAGAAAAAAACCTATATTTTCGAAGAACATTCTTTAAAACTCAAGCAGGCCAGATTATCTGAGAACAAATATGTTGAATAATTTTTACTTAACCGGGCGAGTTGCCCGAGCGGTTGGGGTCGCGCAGCTGTGAGCTTGCACCGGGAGATACTGGGTTCGAACCCCACTGTCGGCAACCTTGAAAATGGGTTTTCGTGGTTTCCCATTTTCACACCAGGCAAATGCTGGGGCTGTACGTTAATTAAGGCCACGGCCGCTTCCTTCCCACTAGGCCTTCCCTGCTCCATCGTCGCCATACGACTTATCTGAGTGGTGCGACGTAATGCAAATAGCAAAAAAAAAATCTTTACTTAAATGCTTTAACTAGCAAAGAACAAATAATTTGCCGGTTTGTGCGACTATCGCCTATAACGAGCACTAATAGGCGATCCCGTTGGAGTCGTTGTAACCTGTTTCGACTGTATTTTAATAATAAAGTCTGGACGAACTCTTCAAGCAAAAGCGTATGAAATGTCTGTCAGTCCCACTCCACAATTACTGTTCTGTAAATACAGTACGTATTTCAGTTACATTTCCTGAAGTTCTTTTAATGCTATTTGTTCGGGGCGTCGACCCATGTGGATCTTTTGCCCCTACTGGTACCATATTGTGTGAACCTGCGTGTAATTGGAATGGCGGTAGTGTGGAATGTGTTGTGGGAGGAAAGGAAGATTAAGGACGTCGCAAACACCCAATCCCAGGCCAGGGATATTAATAATTACAATTAAAAACCCTTGACCCGACCGGGAATCGGACCCGGGGCCGCCGGATGACAGGCGGACGTGTTGCCCCCTACACCACGGAGCCGGACGTTTCCTGAAGTTAATATCTGTTAATTAACCATGAAAGTGTGAAGACTAAAACTTGCAGATATGACATTTTAGCAACAAACAAACAAAGAAGTCCGCCTCTGTGGCGTAGTGGTTAGTGTGATTAGCTGCTACCCTCGGAGGCCCGCGTTCGATTCCCGGCTCTGCCATGAAATTTGAAAAGTGGTACGAGGGCTGGAACGGGATCCACTCAACCTCGGGAGGTCAACTGAGTGGAGGTGGATTCGATTCCCACCTCAGCCATCCTGGAAGTGGTTTTCCGTGGTTTCCTGCTTCTCCTCCAGGCAAATGCCGCGATGGTACCTAACTTAAGGCCACGTCCCCTTCCTTCTGCCTTCCTTGTGTATCCCTCCTAATCTTCCCACCCCCCCGCAAGGGGGCCCTGGGTGAGGTACTGGTCATCCTCTCCAGATCCCGACCCAGAGTCTGAAGCTCCAGGACATAGCCCTTGAGGCGGTAGAGGTGGGATCCCTGGCTGAGTCCGAGGGAGAAACCGACCCTGGAGGGTAAAGAGAGAAAAAAGAAAGAAGAAGAAGAAGTCAAAGAAACAAAAACCGGTTTGTGCGACTATCGCCTGTAACGAGCACTAATAGACGATCCCCTTAGAGTCGTTGTAACCGGTTTGTAAGGCAGACTATCGCCTATAACGAGCACTAATAGGCGATCCCCTTGGTGTCGTTGTAACCGGTTTGTGCGACTCGCCTTTAACGAGCACTAATAGAGGATCCCCTTGGAGTTGTTGTAACCGGTTTCGACTGTATTTTAATAATAAATCATGGAAAGGAATCCCTTCAGGAGAAGTCTCGTTTGCTCCTCGTTGCGGCTGCACCTACACAGCTAGTTTCCTCTGTCGGCCTCAATAGTTCTACTGTGCTCTGCAGTAAGCCTAGGTTGAGCATAGTGGCGCTGAAGCATCCGAAAGTTGCACACTGCTCACAGGACACGATGTTTTATTTTGAGCACTTGTCGGTTGCAATCAGGTGGGGTAGAACGAAATGGAGGGTGACAGAACGAACCATGTTGACATAATTTCTCCCCCTTCCCCACTCACCAGCTAATATTAAGAAACGAGACATGAAGTCTGAATGTAAAACAACAGCCATACACACTTTTTCTTTGTCTGGAACACATTTGGTCGTGGGTAAAAGATGTAAAAGAATGAAACGAATGTCGCTCAATACGCGCCTGCCATGCCAACTATCACTGTCATAAATCAGAAGAATATCTCATATAACCACAGTTGCACCCTCATTGCGGATGAGACCTCCTGAAAATGTGAAAGTTTGAGATATAGTCCCATGGCAATAACATCCTCTAAGATGTATGCAATAAGTAACACTTGTGCCTCAACCACAGTAGCGTTAACTGAACGTGTTTGTTACTTTCAATTGTTATTGTAAGGAGTGTAAAAACATGTTTCTCTTTTCAGTCTGTCGTTAAGGCAATAAGGTAGACTCGTGTCCCAGATAATAAGTTATCTGGAATCTGAACGGTGTGATCTTGTTTACAGCGTCATTCTTATTGAGCAGGGGGTAGCTTCAAGTTGTATTCTTATTGGATGGTGGTATACATAATATACAGGGTGAAGCGTAATTCGCGCACTCGGGCGTCGCAGCGCGACTCCTCACATGCCAGCAATAAAAAAATGTCTCTTACATAATTTCGTCTTGCGAGTATATCCGGCAGAAAAACGACGTTGAAGAGTAGCAATCTGGCAACACTGTAACCACATGAAGGGTAACTAGCTCTGTCAGCACACCTTACTAGTGCTGTACAGTTGGTGCAGTGGATAGAGTTTTGGGTTAGCATGTAGGAGGTCGAGTGGTCGATCCTGGGTTGAGGCGTATGTTTTTTATTTCGTAAATGTAGTCCAGGTGGTATGGTATCTGGCATCTTAATCGTCAACAGCGATTGCAGTGGGTCCTCTAGAAACCATTTGCTCTTACATACTACGATCCTAAAAATGAACGAACAATCGTTTTCATTGGTCAGCTTTGAATGGCGCCCTTTCCACATCGTGGGCGTGAATTTATTCGCACCACTTCATCTACTAGATGTGAAACCTGTTTTCTTTGTACCCTCCTCCAATGGTCCTATAGATTAGTACCAACTATTATTCTTGCCTCGTTCAGGTCCATTACATTTCGTTGGGGCCTTACGTTACGTTACGTTACGTTACGTTACGTTGTTTCAGCGTTACAAAATGTTGTAAATGTAGGATACATGTGACCTCAGAAACGGTGTCTTACTGTATTACAATAGGTAATGTCAGATGGAAATTAGCAAATAAAAAATGTGCCTCAACCCAGGATCGAACCATCGACCTCCTACATGCCAACCAAATACTCTACCCACTGCACCAACTGTACAGTACGACTAAGTTCTGCTGACAGAGGTAGTTACCCTACATGTGGTTACAGTGTTGCCAGATTGCTACTCTTCAACGTCGTTTTTCTGCCGGATATACTCGCAAGACGAAATTTTGTAAGAGACATTTTTTTATTGCTGGCATGTGAGGAGTCGCGCTGCGACGCCCGAGTGCGCGAATTACGCTTCACCCTGTATACATATATATATATTGATGAGCAGAGTCACGGCACAGTAAATCTAGATTCAGCACAGCATGAAGGTCCATTGCATACAACGATATACCGGGCGTCCCATGTGTCTTATGTGGCTACAAAAGGACGCAGCACACACCCTGCTGGAAATTAGATGAACATAATTTTTGCATATTAGTTCCATCTATTAACATCCGGAGAAATAAGGTAAAATTTTTGTACATCTAGCCGGTCAGCTTCTTTACCCAAGTGGCAGTGTTACGTAGATTAAAATTAGGACATTGGATTTTCGTTTACTTAAGTCTTTTATAACATGAAATCGTAAATCCTCCTAGGCATCGTCTGGTTGAACACAAAATCAAACTCATGGAATTTTTGGTAACCATGTTTGTAGAGAAATGTCGTGCACGTCACAATATCTATATCTCACTCCCTATAACATATTTATTTGGGTAAAATTAGGTGTGTTCAAGTGTTACCTGCATGCTTTAGAACAATAAAAGCGCAGTATTAACAATGAAATTGTAGATATAACGAAAGCCGAAATTCAGGAGCAGAACACAGGTCTACTCAGTTTTTTAGACGGATGAAGAACATTTTCACCCGTCAATCATCTAATAACCACTGATCTGCATTTAGGGCTTTTGTCGGGGGGGGGGGGGGGGGCAAATTCCCTTTCAAGCGTTTACTTTGTCTTAAATGTTCAAAGAAGTTGAAAATCTGTTGAACATTCCTTGTTAAATTATTTGAACATCTACTTCCTCTTCCTATTACCGAATATTTGCCCCATATATCTCTTGAATTCCTACTTTATCATATAATGATCCTTCCTTCTTTTAAAAACTTCTTCTTCTCCTTCATCTTATCCCGCTTCAAGCGGGGTAGATGTTTTTGGTAAGTCTTTTCCACTTTATCCTGTCCCACACATCATCTTCCCAATTTATTCTCCTTCAGATCTTCTCGTACATTACCTGTCCATCTCTTTCTTGGTCTCCCCCTATTTATAGTCCCATCCACAGTCATATTAATCACTCTCCTCCATATATAGCTTTCATCCCTTCGCATAATGTGTCCATACCATAGCAGTCTTCTCTCCTGCACTTTCTTAGATACTTCTGTTACTTTAATTGTTTCTCTGATTTTCTCATTTTTGATGCGGTCCGTTCTAGTGACACCACTCATCCATATTAGCATATTCATCTCTGCAACATCTAATTTATTATATTGTGCCTTGGTTGTTGCTCAGGTCTCTGCACAATACAACATGGCTGGCCTCACTGCTGTCTTGTAGGCTTTTCCTTTAACCCTTATGCCAAGTATTTTGTCACACGGGATGCCAGACATTCTTTCCAATTCATCCAGGCAGACTGCACTCTGTGTTTAGGTTGCAATCCTTAGGCACGAAAGATCCTATATACTTTAAACCAACCACTGTTTTTAAGCATGCACCATGCATCTCTGACAATTCATTCCCCTCACCTCACCTCCGAGGTACAGGTATTCAGTTTTCTTTCTATTAACTTTTAGACCTCTGTCTTCCAACCTTACTTCCAGTTCTATCCTACTGGTGCTACACAAAACAATATCATCAGCAAACATCATGCACCACGGTGCTTTAGTTCGTACACCATGAGATAAGACATCCATCACAAGGTTGAATATGTTTGGACTCAGTGAGGACTCCTGATGCAATCCCAGCCCAACTGGTATCCATCCAGTCAAACCTACATTGCTTCTTACTCTCGTTCTAGCTCCCTCGTACATATCCTGGATAATTCTCACAAACTTCCTCAAACATTTCCAGACTTCCTGACGTGCGACTCTATCATAGGTCTTCTCAAAGTCTATAAAGACCATGTGAAACCTTTCATTTTTCTCCCTGTGCCTCTCTGTGGTTTATCGGAGCGCAAAAATTGCATCAGTGGTACTTCTCCCAGGCATGAAACCATACTGTTCATCCCCGATTGCTGTTTCTTCTCGAAGCCTTTTCTCAACAATCTTCTCCCAGATTTTCATCGTATAAGACACTAATTTTATAGTCTTATAGTTAGCACAGTCCTGGAGGTCTCCCTTCTCTTTGTAAATAGGCACTATTTTTGTCTGCCTCCACTTCATGGGCATTTTCTCTTCCTCATAAATCTGCTGCATTAGATCCCAGAGCATATCCATTCCTTTCTTTCTGAGGCACTTCCAGACCTCCACCGGAATTTCATCAGGACCTGTTGCTTTTCCATTTTTCATTTTCCTAACAGCAATCATCCCGTCTTCTCTAGTAACTTCAGTTGTTAAATCCTGATTGGGGACACCATCTTCAAAAACCAGTCTTTCATTTTCCTTATTAAGCAGGTGGTTGAAATACTCTTCCCATCTTTTTTTTATCTGGTTGTCATCTTCAAGAATAACTCCTCGATTCTTTATCTGTCTGATGTGCGTAAAATTTTTCGATACCTTGTCCTTTGCCTTGCCTTCCCTATCATGAAAAGCTTATTCCATAGATATTCGAGAAGTTGCTTAAGGCGTTAATACAATAAAATGAGTAAATATAACCTCCCAAGATGAGAAAACTTTTAAGTCTCTGGTAACACCTCAATTAAAGTATGGTTTCAGTGTATGGAACCCTCACCAGGATTATTTGATTCTGGAAATGGATAAGATCGAAAGTTTATTCGTCTACTAATGTCATTCCGCGCCATCTCTCCACTAACAGCTAGAAACATACCACTTAGTCGAACAGCTTGTCTCCTTATTCCCAACTCCTCGCAACACAAAATTTGCAACATTCTCGCAACACTACTCTTTTGTCAGAAATCGCCCAGAACAAATCGTACTGCTTATTTTCTCATTTTATAGTATTAACGTCTTAAGTAACTTCTCCAATATCTGTGAGTGGCCGACGAAGTACTTCCACCGTAGTGATCACATAGAAAACTTGATACTAATACAGGGACTCCCTGTAACGTGGGAAAATCCTTAAGATCACCGGCTATTATTGAACTCCCTTCATTTTCATATTTTATCCCTGGTTTCAGAAGTAATGAATTGTGTCTTTCACATCCTTCCCTTATGGTCATGTGCCCTTCCTGTTATTTCTTCTAACAATTTGCGTACATACTAGTAGATACTAGTCTTTCTTAATATCGTTTAGTCTTTCGCACGCCTGGCTGAGTGGCTCAGACGGTTGAGGCGCTGGCCTTCTGACCCCAACTTGGCAGGCTCGATCCTGGCTCAGTCTGGTGGTATTTGAAGGTGCTCAAATACGTCAGCCTCGTGTCGGTAGATTTACTGGCACGTAAAAAGAACTCCTGCGGGACTAAATTCCGGCACCTCGGCGTCTCCGAAAACCGTAAAAGAGTAGTTAGTGGGACGTAAAGCAAATATTATTATTATTATTATTATTATTATTAGTCTTTCGCACACATCTAAATAAATAAGTGTAATATTTTCATTATAGTCACACAGCAAAGAATTTAATAGCATAACGTCCTTGGGTAACTCTCTGCGTTGTGATACGTTTGGTTCAATTCAAACAGGGGTTCAACTAATTAGGGAGGAGTTCCAATTGTGTGTATTTTTCTATGCATTATTTAAAATCAATTACCAGAGTATCAACGCTCGAAGGGCAGTGAACTGTTTGATCATCTTTAGCAAAGAGACACAAATTACTACCATGATTTAAAACACGAATCAAAGATCTACTTGGCTAAAATGGATTTCAAAAGGTAGAAGGTGGTTCAGATGATGACGACGACAACCTAAGCACTTAATCACTTTACAAGACAATTTTACTCTTGTTCATATCAAAATTTACAGCTTCCTTATGCCGTCTCTGCTGTCCTCCCTTGGACTGAGAATACATGACTTCCTGTGGAAGACGTGTGGTAGGATTCCTGTGACGTGGTCACTGAAGTTGATGTTTGATAGTTATAGCCTCATGGCTCAATGCTCAAGTGTGATCTTTTAGAAGTCCAAGTCTTGAATCCATCAGTAAGTTATGGTGTCACTATGGCATTATAAATATACAGGATGCGTGAAAACTCAACGGAAAAACTTCAGGAATGTATTCCTCATAATTATAAAGAGCTGAGAAAAAAGGTGGTGGAGGGTGGACAACATGGGTTCGGAAATGCGTAATTATCCGACACTCCCAACACTTACGCTGAATACGCCTGTAATACCACCTAGAACACACCATTTGCGTATAAGATTAAAAATGTTCAGATGACTTCCTTCTGCCTGAGGTTTCCACTCTCTTCACACAGAGTGCCGAGCACGATCAAAAATGCCTGATGTACTGCGTACTGCCTTACAGGCTGCCACAAGGTGTGCACGATGAGTTTGTTTTTCGAAAACGCGACAGGCTTTATGTGCTCTCAAAGGTGGCGAGTTGGCCGTGCGGTTAGGGACCCGCAGCTGCGACTTGCATCTGGGATATAGTGGGTTCGAACCCCACTGTGGGTAGCCATGAAGATGCTTTCCCTTGGTTTCCCATTTTCACACCAGACAAATACTGGTGCTGTACCTTGATTAAGGCACGGTCGCTTCCTTCCCACTCCTAGGCCTTTCCCATCCCATCGTCACCACAAGACCTACCTGTGTAGGTGTTACGTAAAACAAATAGTAATAAAAATAAAAAGGTGCAAGTCCAGGAGATTTAAGTCAGAAGAGCGTGGTGGCCACGCAAAGGCATTAGGCATTTCCGGTCCCATATTCTCGTACCTTTCCTTCTTCTCTCTATATGAGAAGTACATTCCTGAAATTTTGCCGTTGAGTTTTGATACGCTTAGCCGAAAACCCTTTTAATGAGATGGACAAATGCCGGATTAGCGTGCCTGAGGCGATACTGTACATTAGCGATTATCGAGAAGTGACTGGTAAGGTAAGAAAAGTGTTCGACATTGTGCAGTCTCTCGCTACTAAACAACGTACTGGAATTCAGTAACTAAGGTTGTGGATAGTGTAGTATTTACGGATTGTTATAATTAATGTAGGTTAGGTTGGACTCTAGGAATTAAACTGAACTTCTGGGAAGCGTCGCCAGTGGCCAGTTTGGCAGCACGTGTCAGCACCTCTCCATACTCATCCCATTGAATAACGCCCTCTCTCTCTCGTCACCATAGCAACACGAGAACAGCTCCTATACAGACGCGGCCAAAAGGTACCGAAGCTGTGACCAACACCAAATGATGGAGAGCTGGAGGTGGGGTCGAGGGAACGAGGCTTCAATGTGACGTTCTGTAGAGAGGATTAACTAGAGGACTCTATCCCTTCTTCAATAACCCACCCGTCCTGTATAATAATTATTACTGTGGACTGGCTGTCCTTGTCGGATTCCAACCCCCAGGCCATGAAGCTCACCCCTTTTTGGAATTAGAGAAGCGTTGAAAAGAAGATACTTCTCCCTCCCTACCCCCCGCCACCCGCACTCCCATTTCTTCCTTCTCAGTAGTCCTAGCTATCACCAGCCCCGATCCGATTATCAGTAGCAGTGTCATTTCGTGGCTAGAATTCCGTACGTCCAACTGCTACCGCTTTCTGCCAATACTTGCCTTAATAAAAATATTTAACTGTAACGAGATAAAAGAGGAATTAAGACCTGCGGTAGGGTACAAATGATTTGTTCTTTGTGGCTGCACATCTCGATATAATCGGGATTTCTGAACATCGTTTGAACCATAAGAAAATATAAATTTAGTGACCACTGACATCTGTTCATGATAATGTTATAAAATTTTAATAGCTGGTAGAGGAAGGGTTTCTCTTCTTTGACCCATTTGTGTAGGCAAGTACCTTGTATCATGTAAGTTTTACAGAATTTTTTGCAAGTTATTAAAAGAATTTCCAAAATATCCAAATATTTCACATTTATTAATTCATAATTTCTGAAATATTAAACTTAAACTCTTCAAGAAATGCATCAAAAATGTTAATCCCAGCATCTGTATGATATTTAAGTTATACTGTTCTATGATGGTTAGTTCCTGAGAAAAATGTACTTAAAGATTAAAAATATAAAATCTCAGAAAACAGGTTTCAAAGTTGAACATAGTTTGTTACTCACTTTAGAACATCCCTGCACCATATCCTGGGTCATCTGCATTTTCTTTATCCTCCCTGGCCCTTTTAGCATTCCTTGAGTGCATTCTTGCCTTCCTAGCTATCATAGTCACTTCATAATCTGCTTTCTTGACACGGACAGCATCCAACTCGGAACATGCCGTCACCATATTTTCCCCAGGTTTTATGCCTAACCTTTGAAGCAGCCTAACTCTACCAACATTACCATCATTAAATGACACAACTGCATCATATACACCCAAATTCAATGTATCCTTAACTACAAATACTGTTTTAGGAATTCTAGACCATATTACACTATTAAATGATTCATTTGGGTTCTGTGTTTTACCATGCAAACATTTACGCAACAGGTTTTGATCAGTCAAACTTCTAAAAACTGGCTTTATTACATTGCACACTTCAACAGGCAATGAGTGCCTATGACTATACTGTTCACCAGCTGCTATAGCACGGTTGTATTTGCACCATGAGGTTGGTCCTTTTTGGCACAAGGCATGACAAGACTCTGTGTCAGTTGATAGTTTATGAAAATAAATTGCCCAGATATCCTGCTTCATTTTCATCTCACTGTCACAGTTCTTTCTAATAGCCATACCATAATAGTTCTGCAAACTGTCTATCTCCTTGTCTGTGAGTCTACCTTTCCCAGATAGTGGTTTTCCATCTGGTAATTTTATGCCTTTCATATCTTTCCTCAACTTGCGAAGGCGGGTTCCCATTCTTTTCTGGACATGTCCAATACATTCCAGCTTTTCCACACTGACATCTCCATATGGCTTTGCTTCTACCACACTTTTGAAGCTCTTACTGTCTCCATCCCCTAAATATTTTACATACCTTACCCCAAACATATCAACTGACCTGGAAAAAATGTTTACTGCACCTGCAGCTTCCATATTCCCACTGGACCCTTCAAAATTTACACTACATTCAGAACTTTCTTTATGCAATTTAAGTTTTTCATTATCTTTTATAAATCTACACTTATGACAGTACTTACTCAGTACCTCTACATCTAGCACTTTGCCATTATCCATGCTTGTTACAGTTACTACTCCATTCAGACTAGTATGCCCTCTACGCTGCCACGTTCCATCAACAGCCACAGCAATATCTGTAGAATTATCATTAATTTCAATTGCATCACTGACAGCAGCCTTCATAGAGGCAATAGCACAATGCTTAGCAGCTTCACATAATGTACCTGTATACTTTTGGAATCTTGTTGGGCCACTTGGGAGATTCATGACTGCACATAGTGTCTTACCAGCTAATTCACCTTTACCTATAGTACGCAATCCGTACACAAACCTAATGTTAGTTTCATACCCACTGTCAACCTTCCTACTGGTACGAAATGAATACTGAGCTTTACAGTTCCTGCATTTCAGAAATAGTTTACTAGCAAGTCCATATCTTGCAGTGGTATCTTCACAACAAAATAAACTGTCACTAACATGGCATGCTTTACAGACTGCAAATGAAGATATGGCAGATGACAACAATTCAATATCTATGATAACATTGCCACTTGTATGTTCTTCGTTATTAGATTGAGTACTTACAAAAGATCCTATACTTGAATCAGTATTCAGCTTTCTTCTGGAAGCACTGGCACTAATATTTTCACTGCCAGAATTATCACTCACAATCACTAATGAAGTTGAAGCACATGTTGAATCTAACCTAGAACAGTCTGCACCACTCCCACGGACAAAATCCGTATTATTTGCACTATTATTACCACTAACTACACTTGCTTTCGGCTTTCTTCCAGGCCCTCCTTTACATTTCTTGTACACTCTTCCAATTCGAGGCATGTTGTCACAAAAACAAACTTTCGGATGTAAACATGTCCAGAAAACGTGCCGGAAACACAAGAAACAAGTGAAAGTCGTTCCGCGTGAACAGAGGAGCCAACCCTGAAAACGAAATATCTTCACATAAATCAACATACCGCTACAATTAAATATCTGAAGTTCAAGAAATTGACAGATGGTGAAAGGGGGCGTGGCAAGTTGTGCTGCTCTTAAAGGAAATTAATATTTAAAGCCTTTAATTGCTAGAATGCCATTCGAAAACATATTTATCTAGTAAAGTACACTCCAAGGAATGTTTATGAGCAAAAATTTTTTTTTTTTGATATTTTGTCCCCTAGGAAGGTACAACCTCCCCTTAGCAAAAAATACAATGTGTTTTACATCTGCGAGAAAAATGTTTCACTGTGTTATTGGAATGTTAATGTTTGTTGCTGCTGAGCATAGGAAAGAAACTTAACCTCTTAGAACTTAGAAAACTGTTATTGATTCATAGATTAAAATGCATTTTCATGGTCTTCCATTGACTTTAGAGCAGCTTAAGTAGTGAAAGACGCAGAGCCAGTTGAAAATATGTCATTGCGGAGGCTCCTAGATCACTCGCGTGCATTTGCAACGATCCCTTGAATCTCCTATTATGCAATGATTTAATCGTACAGTGTTTACCGTAGACTAAAGTAAGAGCGTACTCCAAATGGAAAACTATCATCTTCGTTTTCTGTGCTAATTTATTCTCTCTTCGCGAATAATAATAATAATAATAATAATAATAATAATAATAATAATAATAATAATAATAATAATAATAATAATAATAATAATAATAGTAATAATAATAATAATAATAATAATAATAATAATAATGAAAATGAAAAACCTACAACCTGTTTTCCAGTCATTGACCGGGTCAGGGATGTAATGAATGGAACATATATAGGCTGTTATTACAATGGGGTCGCCACTCCCAAGGTGATTTGTTAATGAATGGTAAATGCTATGAAATGATAATGGAGACTGTTGCTGGAATGAAAGATGACAGGGAAAACCGGAGTACCCGGAGAAAAACCTGTCCCGCCTCCGCTTTGTCCAGCACAAATCTCACATGGAGTCACCGGGATTTGAACCACGGTATCCAGCGGTGAGAGGCCGACGCGCTGCCATCTGAGCCACGGAGGCTCTTAATAATAATAATAATAATAATAATAATAATAATAATAATAATAATAGAGCGAGTTGGCTGTGTGGTTAACACCAAGCAAATGCTGGGGTTGTACCTTAAGACCGCTTCCTTCCCAACCTTTCTTCTTCTTCTTCTTCTTCTTCTTCTTCTTCTTCTTCTTCTTCGTTGTGGCCATTTTCCCTGTTTATTGGAGTTAGCACTTGATGTGCACTTAGCCCGGATGCAATTCTTAACACCAACTGTGTTCGGAGTGATGTATTCATTATTGTGGGTTTCTGCGGTGTGCGGTAGTGTGGTGTTGCTTGTGGATGAAAAGTCAAGAGATTTGTGTTAAAACGGACACAAATCCCAGTTCCCGAACCAAAGGAATTAAACATGCGTTGTTAAAATACCCGCCTTGGACGAAAATCGAACTCAAAACCGTCTGAACCGAAAGCCAGTACGCTGACATTCAGCCAAGGAGCCTAAGATTTGTTCTTCCTAAGTATTCAGGCTAAATTGCGCGTTGCCCCTGAAATAATACTCTTCCATCTTAACTATTTATTTATTTATACTGAGAATGTTTAAATAATTATCTTAATTACGAAATTGCTCTCTTATTCTCACTGGTCCTTCCCATATTATTCCTAATTAAAATTAACTTTCGTGCCTTGAAAATATCTTAGAACTTCAGAGAATATTTCCTTCCCTGTGGGTAAAAGGAGCTTTTCAACGCCCACTTCAATTTTCTAAAATCAACAGTTTCCAGTGAATGCATTTTGATTATTTCGTTCACCGTTTGAAAGGGCATGAAGAAGGGGCTGGGAGTACTGCCGTATACTTCTCCCCCTGGCGTGCAGAGGGGAGTTACTTTCGCGCAATAGAGTACCGCACAGTACTGGTGGTGTAAAGCAAACTATTCACTCGTTATTTTATTTCGTTTGCCAGTTGTTTGGCACATTCATTATGAAGTTCATTTGGATTCATTTCATAGTGCTAAGATTATTACTATTATGCTTTATTTCACAAGTTTGTAGTTGGTAATAGAGCACGTATTTCAATATTTTACATACAAGAAATAGATGTAAATGTAACAAAGGCTTTTCAGTCTGTCAAACACACAGCAAATACAATGTAAATTAAAACACTATAAACATACCTGTAAAATACACACTAGCATACAAAGAATGACATGTTTCGTTCTACAAGAACATCCTCAGATTATCAGTCCTGAAATAGTGTTTGGTGACAACGGACTTAACATCGGCAGTCTAGATAAGTACGTAAGTTTTTCATTATATCAATAATTGTAGCCTATATATTTTATTTTTGTCATTACTGTTTCAGGTTATCACTAATCTCTCTATCATTGACAAGTTTACGCTACGTAAACAATACTGCACATATATAAGCTTGTTTTTGAGTGATTTGATAGAATCTGAGGATGTTCTTGTAGAACGAAACATGTCATTCTTTCTATGTTAGTGTGTATTTTACAGGCATGTTTATAGTGTTTTAATTTACATTGTATTTGCTGTGTGTTTGACAGACTGAAAAGCCTTTGTTACATTTAACTAAGTTAACACTGGAAAACATGGCATCATTTTTAACAAATTACAAGAAATAGAGCGTAATCATAATTTACATAACATTATAATATATGCATTATTTTTTCCCTTCGTTATTATTATTATTATTATTATTATTATTATTATTATTATTATTATTAGAACCACTTCAGGCCCGAACATTTCTGTGTAGGTACTACAAAACATTTCACCCGAGTTTTTATCCTCCACGAGCCTGCTACGCTGGCGCAGCAGGGGGAGAGGTGATACTCCCACGTGGCACGTCCCAGGTGGCAAATATGGGGGGGGGGTCCTAACCGGCTTGCAGGCGGAATTGAGGGAAACAAAATACCTCTCGCGGACCAAACACACACCCCCTGTGGGTGGGGGAGGCAGACAAAGAATTCACCCACGGTATCCCCTGCCTGTCGTAAGAGGCGACTAAAAGGGGCGACCAAGGGATGATCCAATTAGAACCATGAAACTACTTGTAATTAGTACCATCACGCAGGGAACACCATGGGCTGCATTTACTTGCGCGTAGTAACACTATGTTAGGTATGCGATAGGTTTGTGATTAGTAGCGACAGTGTGTGAATCAGGATGTGGGTCCTACAGTACCTGTGATTCGTACCTCTATATGAGCGACACCATGGGATTAGCGACACCATGGTTCTGCCTTACCTATGCTCAGTTCCCACTATGTGAGGACTCCATGGGATAGTACGAGTCCCTGTGGTTCGTCCACTTATGTGAGGGACGCCATAGGTTTGCGTTGCCTGCAAATAGCGCCGCAATGTGTGAAACACCATAGGTGTGTGTTACATGTGCGCATTACACTACCTGTGAATAGTACCATAATGTGTGGAATACCGCGAGTCTCTGCTACTTTTGATTAGTACCGCAACATTACACATAGCATGGTTCTACTTTCCTAGCGATAAATACCATTATGAGGGGCTGATGACCTGGATTTTGAACCAGTCTCGACTATAAGCATAATCGATTCAGAAGCCGTCCCTTGGTCAGTAATACTATTGTTTTCTGCCAGCTTCTGTGCATGTGAGGCACTGTGGGTCGGATCCACTGATCGTCTTAAATTCATATCCATCCATACATTCATTCTTCGTCCTCATGCTTTGAATTCTGGTCAGTGGAGGCTTTTGGACTTTTAAGTTGTCATTTCATTTCGTCTCATTTCGTACCATTAGGAGCCGATGACCTCGATGTTAGGCCCATTTAAACAACAAACATCAATCAACATTAACATCAGTTTTTATCCTAATATTCTATATATTGCTATAAATTTAATGTTCCTAACAAAAATATGTGCAATTTTATTGTAATAGGTTGAGTTTTAGTATCATATTATTATTTATAATCATAAGACTTATCTGTGTCGGTGCGACGTAAAGCCACTAGCAAAAAAATTATTATTATTTATGCAATCCCTTTACCCTCCACAGTTGCTTTTTCCCCGGACTCAGCGGAGGTTCCTACCTTTAGGGCAGTGCCCTGGAGCGTGAAACATTTGTTCGGGGGATAAAACTGGGGAGGAGAACCGTACCTCGCCCAGGAGGCTTCACTTGCTATACTGGACAGAGGAAATAGGCATGGAAAATGGAAGGAAGTGGCCGTGGCTTTAAGTTAGATACATTCCCGGCATTTGCCTGGAGGAGAAGAAGAAGAAGTGGAAAACCACGGAAAATCACTTCGATGATGGGTGAGGTGGTAATCGAAACCCCTCTATAAAATTGACCCCCTGAAGCTGAGTAGACCCCGTTCCAGTCTTCGTACCGCTTTTAAAATTTCGTGGTAGAGCCGGGAATCGAACCCGGTACTCCTGGCGTGGCAGTTAGTCACACTAACCCTACACCACAGAGGCGGACAGTATCATGTAACAACATTTGATATTGTTGGTTCATTGGCTGAATCATCAGCGTACTAGCCTTCGGTTCAGAAGGTCCTGGATTTGATTCACTGTCGGACCGAGTTTAATTCCTCTGACTCGGGGACTGGCTGTTTGTGTTTGTCTTAACATTCTTTTCTTCTTCTACAAACAACACGTCACACTACCGACCACCACAGAAACGCGCAGTAGTGTAATGCATCGTTTCGCATAGGGTTGACGTCAGGAAGAAGATCCGGTCGCAAATCTAGGCCAAATCCACATCAAGTTCCGATTCCAATAAATTGGGGAAAAGGCCAGGGAGAATAAGAAGAAGACAATAATATTTGATATTTTAATTTCACCAAGCAGATACCACGAAACTTTACAACACAATCAGTAGCAGTAACTCAAAACTGTTTCATATGTTATCAATTAAACACAGTTTGTACTTTTACCTCGACGAGCTGAGTCATGGCCAGTCATGTTTTCTACGTGTTGTTGTCCTGCATTATATCGCCCCGATGGCTGCACCAGTTGCAAAATTTGATTTGGTGAGCAGAATAGCATACAATACGTGCTAAGGCCACTAAATGATTTCTACACCCAAATCGAAGCTTCAAAATCGACATGCGTGCTTAAGCAGATATTGGACTATCACAGCGTCAGGGTGATGACTCCTCAGCTTCAAAACCGGCTTCCTCTCATATGATAGCTTCTAGTTCACTTAATGAAATTGACCGGACCTTGCTTCAAAGGCTCAAATCGTTGCCATTAATGCTTTCACGGCCCGTACTTATAGACATGATATTGTATAGGCTTTTGGGCTTGTGCCGTGTCAAGAAAATAAGGTGAAATTGTTAATGTTTCGCAGAAAACTGTGCTCTGCGTCCTCAGAAGAATTCTCGACTGTCCACGAGAAAGGCTCACACACGCCAAGCTCCTATCGGTAGATTTACCACCACGTAGAATAAACTCCTGCTAATCATCATATTCTGAAGACTAAGCTTTGTCTCAGAAGCCGTAGGTGTCTATCTTCAGTCAGCCTTTCCAACAGAGAGTAACTCTTGCAGTTCATCCTCAGAAGCAGGTTCTTGAAGTAAGACACTCTGGGTCGTCCTCTTCTTCTTATCCCGTCAATTCTTTCTTGCAAGAATATTGCAAACGAACTGCTTATGTCGCAGAACGTGACCAATGAATTTTCTCTTTCTTTTCTCGATATTGGCGGTCAAACTCCGTTTTCCTCCTCTCGCTCTCTAAGGACTTCGTATTGATCTTCATTTCAGTCTAACTTATCCTCGGCATTCTTCTCTAGATACACATTTCAACTGCCTCTAACGTTTCCTTTTCCTGTTCGCCTCATGTCCAGCCTTCACAGCCGAACTGAAACACGCTTCATACAAAGGTTTTCGCAAAGGCCTCCCAAGTAAGGACATCTACGTGTGTGTCGACCAGCAGATGCTTTTTATCTGGGAAGTCTTTCTTAGCATTGACATCTTTTTCCTGACTTCTATTAGACTCAGGTTGTCACTTATGGTTATGGCTCCCAGTTAGCATAATTGTTTCATTTGTTGAATTTTATCAGGGTCAGTTACGAAGTATCTTGTAGGCTTTCCATACTGTCATGGTTTTAGTTTTCTTTGCATTAACTTACCTGAACTTTCTGCTGGTATTCTCTGCATATCTTTGACTATTTATACCAGTATGAAAACATCACCACCGAATCTTACAATATGTACTTCTTTATCAATAATTTTGGTCCCAGTTAGTTGTTTTATCCTATCTTGACTCTCATGGCTTTTTTGATAAACATATTGAAGAGGTAAGGAGAGATTGTACCAAACTGTGTAACTCCCGAGGAAAAATTTATAGCGTTTCGGTGCCCCAGAAAACCGTAAAAGTAGTTAGTGGGACGCAAAACCAATATAATAATAATAATAATAATAATAATAATAATAATATGTACCAATTATTATGTAGGAGTGTGGACGAGTCTTTAATGCTTTTTGTTGTAGTTGTTAAACGGAACGCACTGCACATTTTTTATTTGAGAACCATTAATATTCTCAAATATCTACGGCAGCACTGAAATTGCTTGACCAGCAGTGTAATCAAGTTAGCGTAGCCTTTAAAAAAGAGAATTTGTCAAAAATATTGTAATTTTATTTTATTTCGTGAATCGGATGACATTTTCAATATTCTGTTATTGTTGAATAATTAAACTCTTTTGTTGTAACTTCGGACCACCCATTTGCATGCAGGACTAACGAGGGTGCCGAGGGACCACTTACTATGCAAGAAGGTTTGCGACCCACAGTTTACCGACTACGATTTATAAAGCAGGAATGGTGGCGTGCGCTCTAGTCTACCCTCACCCCCACCTCATCCCCACGGCTGGCAATTGCCTTGTTGGCAGTTTAATAAGTCAGCCGGGCCGTGGTATGTGCAGATGTGACTTGCGTACAGAGGGTCACGTGTTGTGACGTCATAGCTCCCACGTGCTAGCTTGGTTTAGCGATTCCAGTCACACCATGCTAAAATGCTGCAGCGACGGAACTCCAGATTAAGGCTTAATTCAATGCTGTGAAATGATCGAATCATCTCCTAGACCCTACTCCGTTTCTAAACGGACGGCAAAGCGAGAACACTCCGCGGAATCAGGTTATAACTAACAGTGGCACTTGCTTTGGGATACACCGTGGTCCAGTTTTAAATTTCATTAAGAGAGAGACAGTCCTACTTTCCTCTAAAATAGTTAATAATAAGGAAGCGTCGGATGTTAGGTTTGCCATGTTAGCCACAAATTAAAGTGATGCACGAATTTAAGGTTTCTTCCTAAGTCTAAAAGTGGGTGAACGTCACGCTGACGCAGATAGGTTTATACTAAGTGTGGGATAGGGAAGGCCTGGGATTGACCTTAGTTAAGATAGAGCCGAGCATTTTCCTGGCGTGCAAATGGAGAAACTACGGGAAACCATCTTCAGGGCCACCGACACGACGGCGGATTCGAACCCACCATCTCCCGAATGCAAACTTACTGCTACGCAACCCGTACCACGCAACCACCTCGGTAAATGTAAAAGTGAATTTATAAATAATATTATTGTTTTTATGTCCCACTAACTAACCTATTTTACGGTCTTCGGAGATGCCGAGGTGCCACAGGAGTTATTACCGACACGAGCCCGTCGTATTTGAGCATCTTGAAATACCTCCGGATTGATCCTGAGTAGAACCCGCCAACTAGGGCCCAGAAAGCCGGAGCTCTATTGTCAGAACCACTCAGCGTGGTGGAGTGATTCCGTATATATTTACTATAAAGAATGTATTAGAAATGATGGGAGACGCTGAAACGGTAAAAGAATACGCGATAGGAGGGGAAAAAATGCTCCATTAAACATGGGGTCGCAACCGAACAGTTCGCGATTTAATGGCGGACGAATGTTGACATCCGCCACTGTCGTCATTGCTTAAACACATGGACACATTATATGCTTTACGCGGTTTTACACCCTGTACTGTCGTCCTAGTTAGTACCAAATAACTGAAGTACACTTTAAACCGTAACAATAGCTTTCATTAAACACAATGTGTTTGAACAAAGACGATGTTACATTGGTTCACTACAATACTGTACACTCGTATCTGTTACAAGAGGTGCTTAAAATGTGCAAATATCAAACAAACAAACAAACAAACAAACAAACAAACAAACAAACAAACAAACAAACAGGCACAAGAGCCCATTAGGCTTTGGCCTGCCAAGAAGACTGCTGTCCAGCCAGATGCCCTTTAGTTGTTCAAGGTCACGTGGTTAGTGAGACGACACCCTCAGCCGTATTACTTGGTTTACTTGACCGGGTCCACTGTTTCTCAAATCAGACACTTCCTCGATTGGTCTTAAAGCTTAGAGAACTCCTTACCAGCCCAAAATCCAGGAGTAATATATCTGAAGGGTCAGGGAATCGAAATCGAGGCCTGCGAGTAATTGGCAGTTACGTTACTTTCACAGGACTGGCCATAATAATAATACCAGCCTGATATTGGCACACGGTAATACTTGGCCGAACGACTTTCCAGCTATGTGCAGTGGTATTGTATCCCTCGACATAAGCAGGATTTGTAGCAGACAAAGGGGCTTTTGGTGGGTTTCTCAGAATATTCTGTATCCTCTTTCATCAATCCTCGCATAAGTCCTTGTACTTTAAGTCACAGAAAATCCATTCGAAGAGGTCATGGACTCGATGGATTTTCGTGTGTAGCAATAGAGTTATTGCGTGTAGCTTGGTACAGTATTCTTACGGTAATATTCAATCCCAAAGAAGATCCGTTATGAAATTCGTCACGAAAGGAATCTGTCTGAAGTTGAATGATAATTATGTACAAACAGTAGTAGTAGTACTTTATTTTAATTCCTTTAATTCCTCCTGGGAGTTAAGACCATCTTGAAATAATTGAACACTAGTGAAAATGAAGTTAATAATTAATAATAATAATGCTATTTGCTTTAGGTCACATTAAGTACTTTTACGGTTTTCGGAGTCCGCCTCTGTGGTGTAGTGGTTACCGTGATTAGCTGCCACCCCCGGAGGTCCGGGTTCGATTTCCGGCTCTGCCACGAAATTTGAAAAGTGGTACGAGGGCTGGAACGGGGTCCATTCAGCCTCGGGAGGTCAACTGGGTAGAGGTGGGTTCAATTCCCACCTCAGCCATCCTGGAAGGGGTTTTCCGTGGTTTCCCACTTCTCCTCCAGGCAAATGCCGGGATGGTACCTAACTTAAGGCCACGGCCGCTTCCTTCCCTCTTCCTTGCCTGCCCCATCCCATCTTCCCATCCCTCCACTAGGCCCCTGTTCAGCATAGCAGGTGAGGCCGCCTGGGCGAGTTACTGGTCATTCTCCCCAGTTGTATCCCCCGACCCTAAGTCTGAATCTCCAGGACACTGCCCTTGAGGCGGTAGAGGTGGGATCCCTCGCTGAGTCCGTGGGAAAAACCGACCCTGGAGGGTAAACAGATTACGAACGAATGGTTTTCGGAGACGCCGAGGTGCTGGAATGTTGTCCCGCTGTAAATCTACCGACACGAGGCTGACGTACTGAACACCTCCAAATACCACCGGACTGAGTCAGGATCAAACCTGCCAAGTTGGGGTCACAAGGCCAGCGCCTCAACCGTCTGAGCCACTCAGCCCTCACCTAAAATAATTCAGAATTAAATTTCAGAAACTCAGTTAAATGAAGAATAATGATGCTGCCTCTTCATCTTTTTCCGGGATGAGTAGCTCGGTCGGCCAGATTGCCAGCCATCTGAATTCAAGTTGGCGGGTTCGATCTCAACTCTGTCCGGCGATATTTGAAAGTAATCAAACATGTCAGTCTCGTGTCTGTAGATTTACCGCCCCACTATATATGTTTACGGCTTTCGGAGACACTATGTATTTAAATCCTTAATGGAGAGATGGACTGTGTGTGATTCAACATCGTAAATACAACGGTTAGTTGTCTGATATGAGATCCAACGAACCCGGTCTTGCATGTTAAGCATTACTTATAAGAAAGTTGTGGCGCTGAACACAACTGTTGGCCATTTTCTTGGGCACATTCAGCTTGGGAGTGCCTGTGTTTCTGTAACAACGGTAGAAACCACGAATTTTAAGTGTTTATAGCAGGAATTTGTAAAGAAACATTGTTCATACTATACCCCTCCACCTAGCTAGCTCACTCGTTGAACGCTGAAACGTCCTAGTTTATTAACACATATAAAAGTTTCCAGAAAATAGTGCCACTATTAAACGATATGGATCTGAAGAATTGAAGGTAAGGTTATTTAATTATAAGTCATGGTTCAGTTAAAATATAAACATAAAAAATTTATTCAGACATGTTCGCCATCCTAATTAACTACGATGGTGTGAATGATTGGGAAAAACACAAACATCCAGTCCCCGAGCCAGGAGGTTTAATCGGACACCATTAAAATCCCCGACCCGACCGGAAATCGAACTCGGGACCCCCTGGACCGAAGGCTTCAACGCTGACCATTCAGCCAAGAAGTTGGACAAAACAAACACGCCACAATAGCACACAATACATAAATATATCGAACAAATAATACAAGTACATAAGAATAAATGTCACCAAACACACGCAAGATTTCCGCGATTTATTTGCATTACGTCTAATAATTTATTGTTAAATTAAATGTCGCAAAACTAGTCGAAAGTGTCATGGGGTTATCTTACTCAGAAGATTACGTTGTGTGTCCACACGCTAGTACATATATTATCTTACTTCAAATACTAGGGGATTGTGACTGTATTAAAACGTGGTCACTTGTTTGAGCTATCACAAGACTCACATGATCGCAAATATCATAATATTTGGAATAAATCCTCTTCGACATCAAATTATCGAGAAATACCAGAAACACACGCTGATAATCTAATGATGAAGCTCACATGGAATATATCAAAAATTCATTATCCCTTAAAATATGGATTCACTATGGCAAGGCAATATCCTGTCCTTCGCATCGGGGAGTAATAATCATAAGGGTACCTGGTAATGTCAATAATCTTTCATAAATTGATCAGATATATATCACGAGGGAATTCAACAGCATCCTCGCAAAATTCGCATAAAAGGTCCAAATAGCTGACTCAACGGTCCACATTTAACTGTATCAAAAACAGTATAACATCCAAAAATATTCGACGCGACGGTAGAGGATCACAATGGTGCAAGTTTCAAGCCTATAGCTTGCACCGTTATGCTACAGTATCACAACGAAATCAGTAATGTAAAGGGTAATGGTTGGAAACGTGAGACGATGGAGTATACGGACACCTAGGAATAAGTGACAGAACAATAGGATATCCATGTTATTGTTTCATTGACAGAGGCCGCTCGACCTACAAGATATAACAACAAGCCGCAACCGAACACTTGCACACGTATCCCAGCAGCCTCAACAGTAGCTAGCGCCAGCCGCTGCGTTGCAATTCTTGCAATTCCCAAAAGATGACACTCCTCGAGAACGGTGCAAGTTGCAGACCTGAAACGTGCGGCATTGCGATCTTCTCCCCAAGGAGCTTATTCGATATCGTCGTCTATCATCTAAACTACTGCAAAAACACGAAGTAACACAAGTATGGAATTAATTTAATTATTATTCATTATTAAACTTTACCTTCGCGCGTCGTCTACAAGTGAGGTTTTATTTAAGATGAGCTTCTAATATGCCATACCACGAGATATTGTGATTTCTGGACGTTTTTACAAATATATAACAACCGCAAAGCAAATCATCATCCTAATTAATATAAGAGTCGCGTTTATTATTTATCAGCTGAATTTAGAGCGGATGGAATTAGTATAATTAGATCTCATATTATTACTCCCTGACCTCCAGCTGCACACGGTTATCATAAGAAGATTAAAACTGCTGCTACTACTACGCAGAATATATGAAAATCTAGTGAAATAACCAATCAAATTTGAAGCATGAGGCTAAGAAAAATACTGTTACCTTATACCGTATGGTACTCTACCTACTGTAATCTACGTCATAGAAATAAAATATTAACGTGTCGACTTAGCTTAGATTTCCCATCCTGAAGACTGCTGGAATGTCGTCCTTGGACTGACGACTGACAAAGTTGGGTAGCTTAACATCTTAGCCTGTCGGAGCATTCCTCTTTTTAGCGTCTAATGGTGGAGTATTAAAGTCCATAATGAAATCCACGTTCAATCCAAGGAATCCGCCGTCAAAATTAAATGAGAGTCTTCGAGCACATCTACAATAGATTGGTCTTCTCATTTGAAGTCTAATTTCCAAATATAGCCTGAAACTTGTACAAGGAAATTAGCTTGAGTTCATACTCTACTCGTGATTATTCATAACACGTAGGCTACTTCCTGATCGATGCCGCCTATCTCAACTACAGTCTTGAAATGAAATTTGGGTGAGTTACGAAATATCAGTCTCTTTTGTATGTTCCCGTAGGGAACGTGAGAAATAATTGTTCAGACCACATTCTAGAAATTGGTTTACCGGTACATTGTAAGTTACTTCACCACACGCCAGTGATGATTTGAAATGTGGTTATCCTCTTATATAACACTGCATTCTAATGCTAAGTATTCCACAAACTGCACATGCTATTAAATATTATTACGAATACGTACACGTGACGGATCGATAGGGTAATGATAATAGTTATAATTTCGTGTGGCTACTGCTTGCCTGACACAGCCCTTGTAAGGCAGACCCTCCGACGAGGGTGGGTGGCATCCGACGTGTATGGCAGAGGTGCTCACTCTGGGCATTCTCTCCTGCGGGCGCCCGGCGTTGTAAGCGGGCGGAAAGGCAGGCGATGAGCACAGTGACGTGGCTACGTCACAGACATTGACGGTTGGGCGAAGTTCTCCCAGTCACTCTCGACCACTGCGGCGATACCCGAGTTTGACATGGAGGCAGAAAATAATGAAAGAGAGAGGAAAGATATCCTCGTCATTTTCAATTTTCGTTGTAAGAAATAAGTTATTTATGTTTAGTGCGGTTTATGTATTTTGACCGGATACAATAAAGAGTTAGGCCTACAACCTCAAAACCGAGCTCGATAGCTGCAGTCGCTTAAGTGCGGCCAGTATCCAGTATTCGGGAGATAGTGGGTTCGAACCCCACTGTCGGCAGCCCTGAAGATGGTTTTCCGTGGTTTCCCATTTTCACACCAGGCAAATGCTGGGGCTGTACCTTAATTAAGGCCACGGCCGCTTCCTTCCCAGTCCTAGCCTTCTCCTGTCCCATCGTCGCCATAAGACATATCTGTGTCGGCGCGACGTAAAGCCAATAGCAAAAAAAAAAAAAAAAAACCTCAGAAATTTTATAATGTACGTAATGAATTACAATTTTCACTATTGAATGTTAAGAGGTGCTGTAGAAACACGTCTAATATAATACGAGTTAAGGTGGATAAGCTGTGGCTTGTGGTTGTGTGGGTTTAAATCATCTGATGAACTCATTCATGCTTACCGGGAATAACATTGATGAGGTTACTTATTTGAAGGCATACTGTACATCTATCAGGTAATTATATTTACGTTATTGTTGTAGTACTTTAATCTTTGATAGTAAATATCTATGTCCTCACTCGTGATGAAACTCCCACTCGCCATTTAGAGGATAGCTATTATCATTGGACGCCTGTTAAATTTTAAATAATAGTTTCAGAAATTAATTGAACAGAGAAAATTACACAACACTACAACACTGTGCAAATTCAAGCATTAAACTTGTTGAATTGTGTAATTATATTACTTTTTGATTAATGAATACCCGGAATTTTAACTTATTTTACAAATGGAAATACTGTCATGTCCATCGAAAGAATTGTAAATCGTAGCTTGTTAAACCTACCTTTGTACTGTAGATTGTAACAAAAAATTATAACGTGCCAGTTTCTTTCAATATGAAATATAAGAAAATAAAACTGACAGTAATGTTTATATCGAGCGCAGTATAAATCAATTCGGAATATCTTGAGAAGGTCAGGGTTTTTTGTTGCGATTATAGTTCTTTGTTTTAAATACTGCACCCCAATCAACATTTCGCTCAGTGGTGGAGGAGAGCTTCGTAATCACATGTGAACGTCAATGCTCCCTTCCTTCCCTTTAAAGTGTGTTCGCTCTCTCGCTTCACTCTGACGTATGCTTGCTACGTAAGCTGCCCGCACTTACGTCACGCCAGCCCCGCCGTACTGGGCTACCCTCAACGGACGCCCAGTTGAGCACCTCTGGAGTATGGGATACTGTGTTTTATTGTAGCAGATGATAGTGTTAGGTACAATGTGTGAGTTGCAGGGATGTTGGGGGACTGCACAAGCTCCTAGCCCCTGAGCCAGATAAATTAACCATGTAAGGTTAAAAATCTTCTTCCCAGCAGGGAATTGAACCCGGGGCCCTCTGAACCGAAGGCTACTACTCTCACTATTCAGCCAGTGAGTCGGACACCAATAAGGTGAATAAATAAAAACAAAACTCTTCGCAACACAATTTTCTCAAACATTCACTATTTGATTTATTTTTGTCACTCCGTATTATGAAACCCATTGAGGTAAATCAGACGCCACTTACGAGTCCATAGCTATACCAATTAATTGCCATGTGGCACGGCGATTTTTGTACCTCAAGATGGCAGCACTTCGCCCGATGACGTCATATCGAGGTCAAACACTCGTTAACTTATTGGATACATTAATCCTTCCTAATTAAAATGAGATATTGAACACTGTCGTCTAGAAATTATCTCGATTTATAAACGTCCATGCTGTTGTAAAGCTCACCGGTTCAAATACGATTCCGAAACTATTGACGTATGCTACGTACGTCAAAAAAAGGTAACCTTTTATACGAGACATAAAATCAGTGTATGAAAAACAGAAGCAGCCGCGGATGTTTTAATTAACTATTAATGCACTTTCTAGCGCATCGTTTTCCATTCGTACTGTATATTTCTGCTCGACCCATGTCTACACTGCATCCGGAATGACCTGTAATGGCCATGTTACTTGTCGATGCAGGCTGGAAGCCTTCGTAAATCGATATTTATAGAGCTCTATTTCGCAGAATCACATTCAGAAACTCCCATTGGCAGAATATTGAGTGAGAAGCACATGCATCTTCTAAAGCCTCAGAGATCTGACCACGACTTTCTCATAATTTACATTCAACAATATATAGCCTTTATCGAGCTAGCTGAATTATTTGATATCTCTGTAACACAATTTGTCGTCCTTGTACAATACGCATTGCTCTGCATTGTCGTGCGAATGCAAACCCTCCCCACAACTTCTTCATTTTGGTTAAATTAATCCTTTAATGTCGCGTCACTACAAACGCAGTCTGGCCGAGTTTTCTCCTTGCTCCACAGTTAAGCCAACTGTGCAACAAAGCAGGCAGAAATATCGTCACATCAAAAATCCACTCAAAAACCAGGAAAATATAATTTGAAACTCACTTGTCGAATAAAAAATAAATACATTCATATTTACATGTTCCGATCTTTCAGTATTAACTCGGACACGTTCTCATGAAACAAAACCAGTTGTAAAAGTTGTAAAACACAACTGTAAAATAAAACTTTCTGAAGTGACCATAATATACAAGGTCAATTCTTTATGAGCAGCAACGACAACCGATACAAAGGATATACCTTTGTGGAACATCTACATTGTGTAGAACCCGTTGTCAGCAGTATGAAAGTCCTAATATCACTGTAGCAGTGCCTGTTCTCTGTCTGTCTCCAGCCGAATTTCGGGAATAGCTCCGAAGCGGACGCCAGGAAATGGTTTGTTCATCTTCCCTGTGACCACAAAATATCCGAATTCCAGAGGTCGATTTAAAGAGCTTCAAATTTTCCGAATTTCCAGTGAAGGCACTGTTTCAAAACACCTTGCCTGTATACAGTATTATTATAATGAACAAAAAAGGATACAAAAAGTGCATAAAGTTTCAATGTTAGCACGAGCCGGGACTGAGTGCCCTCTTCTAAAAATTATACCTCAAACTTTGGGTGGGCCTACCGGATAGCCTCGAGCAAACATATACGACAGGGGGTCAAGGAATATATAAATATGAAAAAAGGTTCACTGTTAGCAACAGTGTGACCTTTTTTTTAAAAAAAAAAAAGTACCTCAAATTTGAGGTGGGCCTGCCGGATAACCTCGAGCAAACATATACGACAGGGGGTCAGTAGACCTACGGACGCCATGAACCCGCGCAAAGTTAGGCCTAGTTACATTTTAAAAAAATGCTCTGTCAGATATGAACAACCATGATCATTTAAAAAATGTACTACAAAAAATTTAGAATGTTGCCACAGGTTTCAGTCCATTTTAATGACTTAAGAGATCATTCTGAAAAAAATCGATGTCTCCGGTTTCCTCGTATTTAGCTGTAGCCCTTTTTATTCTTTCGTCTAAAATGCGATGTTTATTTCTTTCCTTCGAATCTTCGAGATTCATATCCATCCTGGCTATTTGAAAATTAGATGTTCCATTTTTTTTTTTCAAATAAGTTACAAACACCTTGAAGCGGGGATGATGTCATTTTATCAGACGGTTGAACTTACAATTTTATCCTTCAAAGGAATGGGTTATTCGGTGTCGTTTTCCATGACAATTCCATAGCTCAAGTGGCATTTGTATACTGTCTAGTCACTGCTCTTCGAAGTAGCCGAAAAAAATCAAATAAGATAATCTTAAAATTCACCCTTAACTTAGCGAAGTACGGGCACCCCGGCTAGTAAACTTAAGAATCGTTTGTCTTTAAAGCCCCTGTCACCTATGCAGCTACCTACATGTCTAGGATATTTGAGACTCATGAGCTACTGTAATCTATTTCGGCTAGTTATTTCTTGCGGATATTTTGATACTGTTTCCTGTCCATTTCATGTTCGTATATTTTGAGACAGCACTTTCATCTTCGATATCAATCCAAAAATAAACAGTAAAACTGCGGCCTGACCTACGGTACGGAATGCGTTAACACACCGATGACGCCATCGCATTCGTGTATCATTTGCTGAGTTTCTGACACACTTCTTACTTTTGTGGGAAACCGTGATGACGCGATTCGTTCGATTTCAGTTTGAGCTCGTACGATCAGACCCATGTCTCATCCATCATTAAGTTATTATACGGCGTATGAGAACTGCCGTCATCTTGGATACTAACCGTTCGACCGGTCTCTCACAGATTACGCTCTTCTTCGCAGCACAGCGCATGCGCGGTGCGTTGGATATATTAGTCCATGGACCGTCAGGCAGATAGGGTACTACTCTTTACGTGTGCATACCCGAGAAACACCCTTTCCGTTACCTGGTGAAGGCCTACATACAACTGTGTAGCCACTAATAAAGAAAACCGAGCGAGTTGGCCATGCGGTTAGGAGTGCTCAACTGTGAGCTTGCATTCGGGAGATAGTGGGTTCGAACCTCATTGTCGGCAGCCCTGAAGATGGTTTTCCGTGGTTTCCCATTTTTGCTATAGGCTTTACATTGCATCGACACAGATATGTCTTATGGCGACGATGGGACAGGAAAGGGCCAGGACTGGGAAGGAAGCGTCCGTGGCCTTAATTAAGGTACAGCCCCAGCATTTGCCTGGTGTGAAAATGGGAAACCACGGAAAACCATCTTCAGGGCTGCCGACAGTGGGGTTCGAACCTACTATCTCCCGAATACTGGATACTGGCCGCACTTAAGCGACTGCAGCTATCGAGCTCGGTATTTCCCATTTTCACACCAGGCAAATGGTGGGGCTCTGCCTTCCTTAAGACCACGGCCGCTTCCTTCCGACTCCTAGCCATTTCCTATCCCGTCGTCACCATAAGACCTATCTGTGTCGGTGTGACATAAAGCAAAATAGTAAAAATGTACAAATGTTCTGGATAGCATATACTATATCAAAAAGAAAATATACTTAATACATGTCGGGAGAGTCTACAGATACCAATGTCGTAGAGGCACCTGTCCCAACGCTGAACAACTTTTTCTGTATCATCCTCAATGAAGGAAGCTGGTTGCTGGTTGAAACACTCTTCTACGTTGGCAACGCGTTGATGTCCGTTACAGCGGAGTGCATGAACTAGCTTTGTCTATCTGAATGACTCTTATAGTTCTACTGTAGAGCGCTAGGGATTATTCACTAACACAATTACACAGAGCTAATTTCCGAGAATCTCGATAGATTTTAATAGGAATCATCAACATTTTTCTTAATGCTCCACTGCTGGAAACTCGACGTTTCTTCTATCTCAAAGCTTGTTTATTTTCAATTCAACAGGGACATTATTTTGTATCGGATCGTGTTTTTCATTAGTCTTCATGCCAGGATGTAACCATTGTCTTACGCGAATCCCTCTTCCAAATTTTCTTTTAATTTTGAACTAAGAACAAGAGAAAGAACCCATTTATGTCATTTAGTACCAAGACTACATATAAAGGAAGCCCTCGCCGTTCAGAAATACTAGAACAAACGGTAGAGGGTCGATTCCTCACACCAAAACAAGGAAAAACATCCCATAAACGTACACCTTGAAATGCATCGTTTTTGATATTATTATTATTATTATTATTATTATTATTATTATTACTATTATTATTATTATTATTATTATTGTGGGTATGATTAGCTCACTGGCTTAGCTGCTGGATTCCCACCCGGAAGGCTGAGGTTCGAATCCCGGTCGATTCTAGGTCGAGATTTTCATCTCAAGAATCACATGATGTTAGGAAGGGCATCCGTTTTTGAACCCCCCGTCAAAACCAAAATAGATCTAGATGGATCCAGCTACCCCAGAAACAACTGGGATAAGCTGAAGAAAGTTTTAAGTTATTCTTATTATCATCATCATTATTGAAAGTGTGTGATCGAGGTACTCTTCAACAACGTAAATGTGTTAGATTAATTCATTTTGCCACTTAATCAAGTGATGTTAGCGATAGCCAGCGTTGGTGGGTGCGTGGTTAGCATGTTGGACCCATGACTCCAAGATCGCAGGTTCAGTTCCGGCCGAACTCGATGAAGTTCGCGCGGTAGTAGAACCATAACCTGCCATGTCATACACGGTAAAAGAGCAGTTGGTCGTTCCCACGTGGCAAACTTCAATTCGACAATTGTATCAAAACCCGCGCTCCGGTTCCTTCAGGTGTTGTCACTGTGGCTGTGCCTACATTAGGTGTCGGCTGGAAACAAGTAGCTGCTAATGTAAAACGGTTAATTTGCCCTCGTAGAACGTTATTTCAGTAATATCTCCTAAACGAAGCATTTTCGGGTGTATGTTTATAGTGTGAAGAACACATCTCCATCGTTTGTCCTAGTATTTTTGATACACAGAAGTATACTTCTGAACTCTCATAAATATATAATCACAAATACCCGTAACCAGTAAAACTCAATACACTTACTATTTATAGAACAGACAAAACAAAACAGTGTATAAACAGAAAGGAGGACAACATGTTTTGTTTTGTTTTGTTTTGTTTTGTTTTGTTTTGTTTTGTTTTGTTTTGTTTTGTTTTGTTTTGTTTTGTTTTGTTTTGTTTTGTTTTGTTTTGTTTTGTTTTGTTTTGTTTTGTTTTGTTTTGTTTTGTTTTGTTTTGTTTTGTTTTGTTTTGTTTTGTTTTGTTTTGTTTTGTTTTGTTTTGTTTTGTTTTGTTTTGTTTTGTTTTGTTTTGTTTTGTTTTGTTTTGTTTTGTTTTGTTTTGTTTTGTTTTGTTTTGTTTTGTTTTGTTTTGTTTTGTTTTGTTTTGTTTTGTTTTGTTTTGTTTTGTTTTGTTTTGTTTTGTTTTGTTTTGTTTTGTTTTGTTTTGTTTTGTTTTGTTTTGTTTTGTTTTGTTTTGTTTTGTTTTGTTTTGTTTTGTTTTGTTTTGTTTTGTTTTGTTTTGTTTTGTTTTGTTTTGTTTTGTTTTGTTTTGTTTTGTTTTGTTTTGTTTTGTTTTGTTTTGTTTTGTTTTGTTTTGTTTTGTTTTGTTTTGTTTTGTTTTGTTTTGTTTTGTTTTGTTTTGTTTTGTTTTGTTTTGTTTTGTTTTGTTTTGTTTTGTTTTGTTTTGTTTTGTTTTGTTTTGTTTTGTTTTGTTTTGTTTTGTTTTGTTTTGTTTTGTTTTGTTTTGTTTTGTTTTGTTTTGTTTTGTTTTGTTTTGTTTTGTTTTGTAAACATTTGGAGTCATTCAATGGCACTTAGTTTTGTACCCAGAAATTTTCATTTCAATTTAAGATTATCTTCGTGGTACCATAGATGGTACAATTCGAAGCCCAGAAATGGTGGGTTTGACTTCAGCTTGGTCTGGTGGTATTAGGTGTTCAAATACGCCTACCTGCTGTTGGAATATTTATCGGTACGTAAAAGAAATGTGGAACAAAATTCTGCAAAGGAAATTTGTTCTGGGAGATTGTCAGTACGATATTTGTAGCTGCGTAAAAATACTTGGACCCCTATAACAGGAGTTGCCTCAGTGATGACGAGATAGCACAGACCCGTACAGCTTATACTAAAATGGACCAGGAACGTGATTATAAAACCTATTGATTAACCTACCTATCCAATGAGTGCAAATAACAAGACTGAATTAAATTAAGTGTAGCTGTGTAATACCATATTCCGCGTGAAGTTGACATCCGGCTGTAACTGAGGAGTGTTTCAAAGGGTGCTATTTCCACTTCCAAGCAATAAATCAGTATATCGCCCACGTGAATTATAGTAGTTGAATGTTGTCGATTTCCATGAGCAATCCAGACCAAGATGAAATTCTTTAAAAGTTACACCAAACCGGATTATGACTACGTTCCATGTGCCTCCTCAATTTATGTACGACAAGAGGCATGGTATTTCGTAGTATTGCTTCCTGTTTAAAGGAGCCTAAGTCAACAAAAGTCACTTTCGAAATGCGTTCACACAGAAAATATCTCCCAAATTCAACTTACAAGCAACGAATCAACGCGCTGACAGTAAAGGAGAACTACTGATTGTTTTCAAAAGCAGAAAGATAGCCGACCTAGGACATGCATTTCGTGGCAAAAAAATGTAAGGTTCTTCTGCTTTTCTTTTAAAGGGAAAAATCGAAGGACGAAGAGGAAGGGCCGAGAGGCGAACATTTTAGGAATATCGAAGAGTGGACAGATGTACATACCATTGAAGAACACTGTACTATGTTGCAGAGGACCCAGAAACAATAGATGTGGTGATTAGCAACGTCCGGGAGGCTGAGCATGGCACATAGAAGAAGAAGAAGAAGAAGAATATGCTATTCGTGAAGAACCATGCCGATTCAAGACAGCCTCACCAACACCGTGTCGGTGAGCTGTATAATACTTTTCGTTTCAGTCGGCAGTTGTTAACCGTGAAAGTGCGTGATTTTCTATAAAATACAGTATACAGAGCAACGTTTCAGAGTTTTCAAGTCTCCCAACCAGCTTTCATGATATCTTCGCTTCCACCTGCACCACGTGGCAACATTCACTTTGTGGACACGTATGTATTGACGGCGCTACCCAGCCTAAAACGTGTTTCAAAGGAAGAGCGACATTTTCCCGGATCGACCTGAGCAGAGCCCCTCAGGACAGAAAGGCTTTGAGTGCGACTTGTGAAATGTCCGATAGAGGAGATGAAACAGCATGGTCCCCTCGGTATTCCTCGAAAACTGGTTAAAATATGAAAGGAGAAGGCACTCCACCCTTCAAGAGGGAAATTTAATTTCCAGATATATACTTTTATAGTTCGTTTGCTCGGGTGAGTCCATTTTTTCTCTTCTGCTTGTTTCTAACTTTCAGCTCGGCTAGAAGACCAGATCAGCAAATAGGATAGCACTGTGCATTAAGCTCCTACCGATTAGCAACTACCGATGAATTGAGAGGCAAGTGGATTAGATTTCCCGTTCCATTATCTGTTTAAATCAGATGCCGGGTTGAGTTGCTCAAATGGTGGAACGCTGACTTTCTGAGCCCAGGTTGACTGATTCGATCCAGGCTCAGTTCGGTATGATTTGAAAGTGGTCACATTCGTCAGATTTTTCAGTACGTAATAAAATTCCTGTGGAGCAAAATTCCAGTGTCTCGGCGGCACCTAAAGGTAGTTAGTGGGACCTAAACCCAGTATCATTATTGTTATTAATATCAGTGCCAAAAATATAAGACCATGCCGGCTGCTGATGTCTGTCAATAATAATAATAATAATAATAATAATAATAATAATAATAATTGTTACCGTGTTTTAGCGGTAGGTAGAGGTGAAAGAAGGTGCGGGTGTGAACGGGTCTCAAGCTACGAAAGTAAAATTAATTTAAAATTTAACAAGGTTATATTTTCTTTTCAAAATAACGAAATAACAAACATGGCAGGTACAGAGTAGCAAGGCAACAAAAGTACAATTACAATATTTACAGGATTTGGGCTTCGAGCCCCGCGATCAAAATCCTTGAGCAATCAGCTCAGTTTTACCCCAAACACAAGTTTCAACAGAGGGGCAGAAAACCCCATTCATGCCTAGGAGCCCTTGCTCCAAATTACACTGAAAAGCCTCCACGAGGCATACAACACTCAATTTTCGAAAAAGAGCCACTCGCTCTCAACTTTAAGCCTCTCAAAGGCCACACTAAACACCACCTTCAAGTTGTCCTCACTGGACATAGGCACAGGGGTAAAATACCCAACCTACTGAGGTCTATTAAATGAAAAGGGGTAATTACATGACCTCTAAAATAACAATTTGAGAGGAGGCGATCTGCACTCCTAATACACTTGTTTTTAAAACCTAATCTGGCTCTAGGTCACTAATACAAGGGCTAATCCCATACTACAGAGGTGACTTTAGGAAAGAATAATTTGTTTTATGTTAACGAATAATAGGTTGAGAAAAATAAGTTCACCTCAAAACAATATGATTGGGAGCTCGAGAGGGTTAAGCATTCTCTATCCCGATATGCAGTTTAAAAGATAGAATAGATACAAGTTTCTTTACATTTTTAAGGAAGGTTACATAATGGAAAAACTTCGGACCCGCCCCGAGAGTTAAACTGCTGAGCTAGCAAAGAAAGAAGTTATTAATTGGCCATTACCTTGTTGTTGACCGCTGCCGAAGAAAGAGGCGCTTCCCGCCCCCTGCTAAGTACTTTACACACTGAAAGATGGAACAGAAGTGGCCCGGAGACCCTAAAATCAGCAGTTTATATCCTCTCGCGGAAGGTTCGAGGCGTTAGGGTAATGAAAACACCCTCCCACAAACTCTTTATTGGGTAGGATACAGCAACATATTCAAGTTGGGGGAAGATAGATCCGAATGGTCAGAAATTAATAAAAGAAATTCGGGATTGGCTAAATACAAAACAAGGGGAAAGAGAGGGGTATACAGCCAACTTAAACAATAACAGAAAGAAATTTAACAAGAAATAAACTTTTGAAATAAAAATTTCTCCAAAAATAGTTCTTTCACTCCGCACTAGGGTGCACTATTGTTGATCTTCAGTAGTGTCCTCTAGAAGAGAAAGTTCACACTTCTTACTTCAAGCAAAACAAAAACACATCAAAAATGACACAGTTCAAAAACTCCAAATTTTCCACGTAGTGACATCTTCTGAGAAACTTGAAAATTAATACCGTCAATAAAGTTCAGACTTCCTCCAGCAGAGGAGTTTCAACAGGCGCACATTTTAAATTAGCGGCGTGGAGGTGTACCGCCCGGTACAGACCTCCCCCCCCCCAAAGTTCCTCCAGGGGTGACACATGAAATCTATTTGAAACAAGGTCCAAGTTATGATGTGGATATGAAGATTGATTGCAGAAGCATTTATAAGATTTTCTTAATTTGGTTTGATTCAGTTTCAAAAAATTTTGTAGTAACAGCGGAAGTACTGTTTTAATGTTTGTAGAAGGTTGATTTGAGAAGGAAAACTTTAGTTTTAAAGTTGAGGAAAAATTTTCTAAGTCCACCAGATTTTGTTGTAGAATTCCCAAGAAAAGGTATTAAAGTTGAACTGGAATGTCCATATAGCTGGATATGTACTTCACACGTTGATGATTTTAACGGCCAGGCCAGCCGCCACTGCTTGCGTTCAGAGGAGGCCGCCCGGGCCCCTCAAGTACCCTGAGATACCGCTCGCCCGCACTATGAGGGGAGCAGTGGTGTTGAAGTACGCCGCGCCCGCGGTGAACATATACAGGCTGCGGGCAAGTAGCAGGTCGTGCGCCGCACATCAGCCTTGGCCGGGAGGAGAGCTCCGGCTCGCCGTGCACATGTCGTCCTCGCTGGGGTCGAGGGGGCCCTTCCTCTAGCCCAGTCGCGGCACGGCGCGGCGCGGCTGCGGGGGCACTGAAACATTAAAGCTAGGCGGCAGAATTGTTGGACTATCATCATTTTTGAGGGCACAGGCCTGTTGGAGAGGTTGAGGGGCCAGCGGCGTGCAGAAATCCATGGCATTTAATATAAGCAAGCCACAGTGTGTATAGCAGGAGACGGGAGCGTGGTAATGGCCATGGTAAGGACAAAATGGCAGTTTAACGGATCGGGGAAGGTTTTACAAAAAGCTTACATATAAAACAAAATATTATAGGAGGAGCAGAATGCCTTAAGAGTGGAAACTCAAAAAAAAATATAACCTTCATATTCCTATCAAATTATATGAAGCAAGTTGACACAAAATTTACACTGGTTTCACCTGTGACAGGTGAACCCTAAATATCCTCTCGGTGGCTGGATTACTTAATAACAACGTAACCGGCGTAAGAAAATCGAGAATGATACAAGGCCCATGAAATTTGGGGGCAAGCTTGCCCGCGGGAACAAAGTTCTTGACCATAACTTGGTCTCCTACCTTCAAAGGGGTGGGTCTCCGTCCACCATCATACCTTTCCCTAACCTTTTCATGAGACACTTTAAGATTGGCTTTAGCCTTCTTCCAAAGATCTTTAATGTTGTCCGGATCTATTGTCTCGGGTAGAATATCACTCAGAGACCAGAGGTTAGAGAGCGGCGTGTTGGGAACAAACTTGAACATCAAAGAGGCTGGAGTAAATTTATGTGATTCATCAACTGCCGAATTCAAAGCAAAAGCTAACCAATGCAGGGACGTGTCCCACCTGGAATGATCTTCATGATGATAGGCAATAAGCGCGGACCTGAGATTACGGTTAACCCGTTCAGCCAGAGATGGTGAGGGTAATAAGCAAAAGTAGTTACATGAGAGATGGACAAGTCAAAACAGAATTTACGAAAAAGATTTGATGTGAACGCCTTAGCATTATCAGACACAATATATTGGCACGGACCAAAAGAGGCAAAAATAGAATTTAAGCAAGTAATGGTAGATTGAGCGGTAGCCAGCTTAGTCGGAAATAACCAGGAAAATCTAGTAAAGCCATCTACGCATACAAAGATAAACTTGTTAGCATTTCCTTTAGACTGGGGGAAGGGTCCTACATAATCAATATACAGGCGTTCCATGGGGCGCGACGCTTGATGAGAAGACAAAAGGCCTACCTTGGTGGACATGTTTGGTTTACTGAGCAAACAAGATTTACAAGCTTTTACTAGTTCACGGATTTCACCGTCCATACCTTTCCAGATGAACATTTCACGAATCTTTTCACGAGTTTGAAAGATACCAAGATGCCCTCCTAATGGGGTCTCATGATAATACTTAAAGATCATAGGTACAAGAACAGCTGGAACGACAACTTTCATCATCTTATCATGCCTCGAAGGGCAACATAAAACACCATTCCTCAGAACATAAGGGATGACATGTTCCCCAGAAGAAAGGGTTTCCATTATCGGAGCCAGCGTCGGATCTTCACGTTGGTATTTCTCGATATCCCTAAAGAGCATGGGAGCATCTGTTAAGATGGCATTAACATCAGATAATATGGACTCGGAAGGTGATGAACTGTCGACCGGATCACGGGTCTCGACGTCGTTGGAAAACATACGGCTGAGTCCATCAGCAACAACATTTTCGGTACCTCTGATATGCCTGACATCGAATTGGAAGGCAGAAATACGGATGGCCCAACGGGCTATACGACCAGTGCGACGCGGCCTACCTAAGACCCAGCTTAAGGCTTGATTATCTGTCTCCAAGTCGAATTTGACATGTTCCAGATAGAGACGGAACTTTTCTAAGGCAAATAAAACTGCCAAACCTTCGAGCTCATAGATAGAATACTTGACTTCTTGAGCCGACAAGGTCCTAGATGCATAGGCGATGGGTCGCCTCCCTAGTTCAGTCTCTTGAAGAAGGACTGCAGCTACTGCTGACGACGACGCGTCGGTTTGGACGATGAATTTCTTCGAGAAATCAGGCATAGCAAGTACAGGGGCATTACAGAGAGCTAATTTAAGATCTTCAAAAGCGGCTTTTTGAGAAGGTCCCCACTCGAATTTGATGCCTTTCCTACGAAGAAGGTTCAAGGGCGCCGCTCTATTAGCGAAGTTAGGAATAAACTTCCTGAAGAAATTCACCATACCAATGAACCTGGCGATTCCTTTAATGTCCTTGGGAGGTTTAAAATCACGGATGGCCTGTGTTCTAGAATGATCGACGGCAACACCATCAGGTGACACAATATGCCCTAGGAATGACATAGAGGGCTTAGCAAAGGCAACCTTGGACAACTTGACAGTTAACCCAGCCTTACGAAGGCGATTGAGAACTTCTCGCAGATGATCTAGATGTTCTTCAAAGGTCTCCGAAAATACGACGACATCATCCAAGTAGTGGTACAAGTACTCAAATTTGATGTCGGAGAAGACCCTATCTAGCAGCCTAGTGAGTACAGCTGCTCCCGTGGGGAGCCAGAAAGGCACGCGGTTGTATTCGTATAAGTTCCAGTCCGTGGCAAACGCTGTAAGGTGTTTAGACTCTTCCGCTAGGGGAATTTGATTATAAGCCTGATTCAGGTCCAAGATAGTAAAGAACTTGGCCTTACGAAACCATGAAAAACAAGAATGAAGGTCAGGAAGGGGTACAGATTGTAACACCACCTTCCGATTGAGAGCCCTATAATCAATGACAGGCCTGAAGCCTCCTTGGGGTTTCGGGACTAGAAAAATAGGCGAAGAATACGCCGACTTAGGGGGCCTAATAATACCATCCTTCAACATCTGATCGATGATTTCTTTCAGAGCCTTCATTTTAGGTGGAGATAGCATATAAGGTGGAAAACGGACGGGAATCGAATCCGTGACCTCAATTTTGTATTCAATAAGGTCAGTAACACCAAGAGTATCAGAGAACACCTCTGGAAACGACTGACACAACTTACGAATACTATCAGCCTGCTCCTCAGGTAGATGTCTAAGGTCTAACAACATCTCATCCTGGGTAGGCGAAATAGATGAACATGATACAGAATTACACTTTAACAAGGGAATTTTACAATTGGACGCAAATTTGAATGTGCACGACTTACTCTGAAGATCGAGCACAAGACCAGTGTGAGAAATGAAGTCCGCTCCCAGTATGATGGGGCAAGACAAATGCTTAGCCACAAACAGGTTGGTTTTCCATGTAAATTTAAAAATACGAATTTTGACCTGTACAGAACCTAGAATTTCTAATGGAGATGAATTAGCCGAAACATATTGAACAGGAGATGAGACATAGTCAAGTAGTTTACAAATAGCTTTCAATTTTGAATACCATTGGTCCGAAATAATTGAACAAACACTGCCTGAATCTAATAGAGCGGTTATAGGCTCGTTATTTAACTCAATCTTAAGAAAAGGAACAGGTGCGGGGGTGTCCGCCGCAATCCTAAGACATTCTTTAGGGCATTCAAAAGATGAATTTGAAGACTGATCGTTCCCTGAATTCACGACCTTTTTGCCAGGGGCTGAGCCTTGGGAAGCAGAATTAGTCGACTCAGCCGAAGCCGCTAGTCACATTTTATTATTGGCATTGGTGGAATTTGCACCAGAAGTTGAGCAGGAGGGGGTGCTATTTGAGTTTGGGCAATTCTTGGCGATATGTGAGAAAGCCCCACATTTAAAACAGCCTTGTGATGAACCAGCCCCATTCCTTGTCCCACTCGACTTGATCAGTGGACACTTATTGCGAAGATGGTCAGGCGACCCGCAAGCATAACATTTACGGGGTGTGACTGGTCGGCGAGGTGGAGGCCGAGGATTACTAAAAGAAGGCGGGGGTTCTTTCGCGACACGCAAGGAATCGGCGTATCTCACTCCCTCCGCAGAGACGGCCAAGGCTTCAAGTTCAGAGAAGGTTTGCGGACACGCCGCGAAACACATGACCTATAGGATGGTGAAATGCCTTCCACAATAGCTTGTACAATTTGATCCTCAGGGAAGTGAAGAGCAAACACCCTAGTATAGAATTTAATATCTTGTATGAAATCAGCCAAGTTCTCATCCAAGCGCTGTACACGATAATAGTACTTCTGAATCAGAGATGACCTCGCGCGGGCGGGAATAAAATTTGCAAGCAAGTGTGCGTGAAAATCTTCAATAGATGACTGTTCAGCTATTGCTCTTACTATTTTGTCAGAGAGAATACCAATTGCATAAGGATAGATAATTTGCAGAATTTGACATGGAGAAAGGGAAAACACGAGGGCATGATCCTGAAATTCAACTAGAAATCTTAAAAATGAAATTACGTCACTGGTGGTATTACCGGAAAATTTAGAGATACCTCTGAGCAACATTGCCAATGGATGAGGCAGACTGCTGAACCCGGGTGACATAGTAGGTAAAGGTTTCAATGGCAAGGAAGTTAATTCAGAACGGATGTTACTCAACGATGCACGGCGTTCAGACTCGTTGTCCAATGGGGCAGAGATAGTTTGAGCAGCAACGGTTATCCTATTGGCTTCTCCCTTAGGAGGCACTTCCTCGCTACCTACCATCATCGTGGTGGGTTGATCAATTTTGGGAGGAACTTACCCAGTTAACAATTGAGTGACCTTGCTAGATAATTCAGAAATATTTTCAAGCAGCGTACTAGCTTCCTTCCTCTGAACGTCATTCAACTTCAGAGACAACAGATCGTTAACTCTATTTGAAAAGTGATATAGCCTGGCTTGCACACGCTTAATTTGATTAGGAGAAGGATCATTTTCATCAAAAAAACTAACTACGGAAGCTAGCCCAGTAGTATTCTCGGTGATCGTGGAAAGAGAGTCGTCAATTTCTTTCTCTCCCGAATTGGGGATGGAAATGGGCAAATCAAGGGATTCTCTAAGTTTGTTGGTGTCTACCGCAACTGTGCCTCCAGATTGCACATTTCTGATAGTTAATTCATAGATCAACTCCTCCTTACGCAAATAGTTAAGATGGAGAACATCGCGAGGACCGGGCATGATGCCAGAACAATTTTTAAAAATCAGAAAATTCCAGCAACTGAGAAAATTGTTAGAGTTCGGAACACAACAATGTTTAGCCGTCAAAAGGGGCTAAATTGAGACCCATTCAACCACGCTCTGCTACCACATGTTACCGTGTTTTAGCGGTAGGTAGAGGTGAAAGAAGGTGCGGGTGTGAACGGGTCTCAAGCTACGAAAGTAAAATTAATTTAAAATTTAACAAGGTTATATTTTCATTTCAAAATAACGAAATAACAAACATGGCAGGTACAGAGTAGCAAGGCAACAAAAGTACAATTACAATATTTACAGGATTTGGGATTCGAGCCCCGCGATCAAAATCCTTGAGCAATCAGCTCAGTTTTACCCCAAACACAAGTTTCAACAGAGGGGCAGAAAACCCCATTCATGCCTAGGAGCCCTTGCTCCAAATTACACTGAAAAGCCTCCACGAGGCATACAACACTCAATTTTCGAAAAAGAGCCACTCGCTCTCAACTTTAAGCCTCTCAAAGGCCACACCAAACACCACCTTCAAGTTGTCCTCACTGGACATAGGCACAGGGGTAAAATACCCAACCTACTGAGGTCTATTAAATGAAAAGGGGTAATTACATGACCTCTAAAATAACAATTTGAGAGGAGGCGATCTGCACTCCTAATACACTTGTTTTTAAAACCTAATCTGGCTCTAGGTCACTAATACAAGGGCTAATCCCATACTACAGAGGTGACTTTAGGAAAGAATAATTTGTTTTATGTTAACGAAGAATAGGTTGAGAAAAATAAGTTCACCTCAAAACAATATGATTGGGAGCTCGAGAGGGTTAAGCACTCTCTATCCCGATATGCAGTTTAAAAGATAGAATAGATACAAGTTTCTTTACATTTTTAAGGAAGGTTACATAATGGAAAAACTTCGGACCCGCCCCGAGAGTTAAACTGCTGAGCTAGCAAAGAAAGAAGTTATTAATTGGCCATTACCTTGTTGTTGACCGCTGCCGAAGAAAGAGGCGCTTCCCGCCCCCTGCTAAGTACTTTACACACTGAAAGATGGAACAGAAGTGGCCCGGAGACCCTAAAATCAGCAGTTTATATCCTCTCGCGGAAGGTCCGAGGCGTTAGGGGAATGAAAACACCCTCCCACAAACTCTTTATTGGGTAGGATACAGCAACATATTCAAGTTGGGGGAAGATCGATCCGATTGGTCAGAAATTAATAAAAGAAATTCGGGATTGGCTAAATACAAAACAAGGGGAAAGAGAGGGGTATACAGCCAACTTAAACAATAACAGAAAGAAATTTAACAAGAAACAAACTTTTGAAATAAAACTTTCTCCAAAAATAGTTCTTTCACTCCGCACTAGGGTGCACTATTGTTGATCTTCAGTAGTGTCCTCTAGAAGAGAAAGTTCACACTTCTTACTTCAAGCAAAACAAAAACACATCAAAAATGACACAGTTCAAGAACTCCAAATTTTCCACGTAGTGACATCTTCTGAGAAACTTGAAAATTAATACCGTCAATAAAGTTCAGACTTCCTCCAGCAGAGGAGTTTCAACAGGCGCACATTTTAAATTAGCGGCGTGGAGATGTACCGCCCGGTACAATAATAATAATAATAATAGTCTAATGATGATGATGATGATAATAATAATAATAATAATAATAATAATAATAATAATAATAATATAACTTTTTTCCACACTTGTGTGTCGCGGGTGTGGATTTGGCCCTGTTTTGTGGCTAGATGCACTTCATGACGCCAACCCTATATGGAGGGATGTAATCACTATTGCGTGTCTCTGTGGTGGTTGGTAGTGTGGTGTGTTGTCTGAATATGAAGAGGAGGGTGTTGGGACAAACACAAACAGCCAGTCCCCGAGCCAGAAGAATTAATCTGATGCGATTAAAACCCGCGATCCGCCGGGAATCGAACCCGGGACCCCCTAAATCGAAGTCCTCAACGATGACCATTCAGCCAAGGAGTCGGACTAATAATAATAATAATAATAATAATAATAATAATAATAATAATAATAATAATGAGATGAAATGGCGTATGGCTTTTAGTGCCGGAAGTGTCCGAGGACAAGTTCGGCTCGCCATATGCAGGTCTTTTAATTTGACTCCCGTAGGCGACCTTCGCGTCGTGGTGAGGATGAAATGATGGTGAAGACGACACATACACCCAGCCCCCGTGTAGCGAAATTAATCAGTTATGGTTAAAATTCCTGACCCTGCCGGGAATCGAACCCGGGACCCCTGTGACCAAAGGCCAGCACGCTAACTATTTAGCCAGGGAGCCGGACGCAATAATAATAATAATAAGAAGAAGAAGAATACTGTGATAGTTGAGCGGTGGGTGAGGTCTGTTTACAAGAAAATCAACAGTATCATTCCTACAACTCCCACACGATCCATCACAGTCTTTCCCTAGTCACATCGCCCTTCCTGCTAGACGTGCTAGTAACTCACCCGTTCCCTTCTGTATAAAATATTCATCGGCTAATTTGTTTCGTCTCACTTACATCTTTGCCTGATGTCTGACCTACGGTGAGTGATTCGTGATTGCTGAAATCGGTATGCAGTACTAAAAATAGGAATGTTAGAATTGTAAAGTATGGAAAACGTTCTTAGGAGAAGGAGCCTCTATGGCTCAGGCGGCAGCGTGCTGGACTCTCACTGCTGGGTTCCGTGGATCAGAGTCCGGTCACTCCATGTGAGATTTGTGGTGGACAAATCGCAGGGGAGGCGGGGGGTCACCTGTCATCTTTCATTCCAGCAACACACTTCAATGTCATTTCATTTTATCTGTCAGTCATTAATCATTGTCCCACAGGAGTGCGACAGGCTACGGCAGCCGGTACAATTCCTATCCTCGCCACTAGAAGGGGGCTTCATTCATTCTATTCTTGACCCAGTCGAATAACTGGAAACAGGCTGTGGATTTTTACTTCGCACTTATTTTTCTTGGGAGAAGCTCGGAGCCTAGGAGAATATCAGAATGCATTATGGTGAGGCATAGAACAGAATGAGAACAAAGAACAATGGTCTTCTTCTTCTTCTTAATCTGTTTACCCTCCAGGGTCGGTATTTCCCTCGGACTCAGCGAGGGATCCCATCTCTACCGCCTCAAGGGCAGTGTCCTGGAGCTACAGACATTGGGTCGTGGGATACAACTGGGGAGAATGACCAGTACCTCGCCCAGGCTGCCTCACCTGCTATGCTGAACAGGGGCCTTGTGGGGGGATGGGAAGATTGGAAGGGATAGACAAGGAAGAGGGAAGGAAGCGGCCTTGGCCTTAAGTTAAGTACCATCCCGGCATTTGCCTGGAGGAGAAGTGGGAAACCACGGAAAACCACTTCCAGGATAGCTGAGGTGGGAATCGAACCCACCTCTACTCAGTTGACCTCCCGAGGCTGAGTGGACCCCGTTCCAGCCCTCGTACCACTTTTCAAATTTCGTGGCAGAGCCGGGAATCGAACCCAGGCCTCCGGGGGGGGGGCAGCTAATCACACTAACCACTGCACCACAGAGGCGGACTGGACTACATTTACTAAATAAAAAACATACGCCTCAACCCAGGATTGACCCCTCGACCTCCTGCATGCTAACCCAAAACTCTATCCACTGCACCAACTGTACAGCACGACTAAAATGTGCCGACAGAGGTAGTTACCCTACGTGTGATTACAGTGTTGCCAGATTGCCTAAATTCAACGTTCTTTTTTGGCCGGATATACTCACAGGATGAACTTTTATGAGAGACATTTTTTTATTGCTGGCATGTGAGGAGTCGCGCTGCGACGCCCGAGTGCGCAAATTTCGGTTCATCCTGTATAATTTGACAATATATTGCATATTATCTACCTGCCGTAATTAAGTTTATATTGGTTATTCGTTGGTTTTACAATTTAATGGAGGGTTTCGAATTAACCCGTTTCACATTCGTTATGCGCCTGATCCCCACAGTACCTGCATATCAGCAGGTAAATGCCGACACTTTTTCCTGTGTTTATCCTTTCCGACTGTGAACATTTGCAAGGAAGACTTTGAAATCCTGCATTTGTATAGCGAGCAGATTGCTCCGCCAGAATGGTTGTGGAGGGAGTTTGTTTGAACTCCTGAGAGATGTATGGTACACGGACCTCGTTTTAAGTCCCGCTCAGTCGCAGCTAGGCGAGGCCGCAGAGGCTGAATAATAAATCGGACGTAGCAAGCCACACATAAAGTCCGAGTTGATGGGTAAGATGTGTGGCGTTTGAGCCACACTAAATCACTTGTTCCGAGATTTGTGGCTACTGGCTAGAGCAGGCTAGAGAGGACTTCTAATCTCAGAGGGGCGGCATTTTCCTCCGCTAGAGTTATTACGTCAAGGGGTTAGGCACCTACAGTATTCACCCACCCCTTTTCCCTTCACTGCAGTAAAAGCACTTTGCGGCAAACTAGGCTTGACCGTATACTGTCCTTCTGCCTGACCTGCTCATTCCTTCCCTCGAGTTTGTCCATCAGTCCAATTTGTAATTGGACTTGGCCCAAGATTACAACCTCAGTTACAAGTGAGAACTTTTTTGTTGTAAGTTTTCTCTTTGCCTTCTGATTCAGTTAGTATTATCAAGCTTCAGAACGACTTCGGTGGATGTCTTAAACTTTGGGTTAATGGTCAGCGTCAAGGCTCTTGGATCAGGGAGCATTGGGCTCACTTCCCGGTCAGGTCGCGGATTTTAGCTGTGTCTGGTTAATACCTATGTCTGGAGGATTGGGTGTTTTGTGTTTATTCCAAAAACAAAAAAAATGTCCTCTTCACGTACGCACGCTGCACCACATAGGGTTGGAGCGAGGAAGGGTATCCGGCCGTTAAACCACATATGTGACATAGTTCGCACCTGCGACCACATCAGGGCGAGTGAAAAGCCTGGAAGAGACCGGGCGAGTTGGCCGTGCGCGTAGAGGCGCGCGGCTGTGAGCTTGCATCCGGGAGATAGTAGGTTCGAATCCCACTATCGGCAGCCCTGAAAATGGTTTTCCGTGGTTTCCCATTTTCACACCAGGCAAATGCTGGGGCTGTACCTTAATTAAGGCCACGGCCGCTTCCTTCCAACTCCCAGGCATTTCCTATCCCATCGTCGCCATAAGACCTATCTGTGTCGGTGCGACGTAAAGCCCCTAGCAAAAAAAAAAAAAAGCCTGGAAGAGGTGGGAAAATAAAACTAAGAAGAACCACTTCGGTGGATCACAGATTTTTGCCAGACGCAAGTGATATTTTGCCCGGAGCGCAACCCACTGAGTGGGTTGGATAACGCGACAACATAGCAGACGCGGCGTTGGAAAATTCTGTGTAACCTCTCGAGGCCAACGTGTTTCCCGTTTAACACTGACTGTAGAGACTCCACGATTTGAAGGGTAGGCAAAAATGTTGGCTCTCCATATTTCAATCACCTCAGAATCCACCCAGTGAATAAACTCGGTCTCGGAAAACGTCTGAGAAGGCTCCACTATTTGTAATCGATGGACGTGCAATTGATACGCCTAAATGGCACCACATTAAAAGTTCTGCAAACCGGGTACATGAGCCCTTGTGATTATTATTATTATTATTATTATTATTATTATTATTATTATTCGTTCATTCGTTCGTTCGTAATCTGTTTACCCTCCAGGGTCGGTTTTTCCCTCGGACTCAGCGACGGATCCCACCTCTATCGCCTCAAGGGCAGTGACCTGGAGCTTCAGACTCTGGGTCGGGGATAAAACTGGGGAAGATGACCAGTACCTCGCCCAGGCGGCCTCACCTGCTATGCTGAACAGGGGCCTTGTGGGGGGGGGGGGGAAGTTTGGAAGGGATAGACAAGGAAGAGGGAAGGAAGAGGCCGTGGCTATAAGTTAGGTACCATCCCGGCATTTGCCTGGAGGAGAAGTGAGAAACCACGGAAAACCACTTCCAGGATGGCTGAGGTGGGAATCGAACACACCTCTACTCAGTTGACCTCCTGAGGCTGAGTGTACCCCATTCCGGCTCTCGTACCACTTTTCAAATTTCGTGGCAGAGCCGGGAATCGAACCTGGGCCTCTGGGGGTGGAAGCTAATCACACTAACCACTACACCACAGAGGCGGACATTATTATTAAATCAAACAAGCTTATAGTTTTATAAGATTTTATGTAAATATCGTGATCATAATAATGGAATTTCTAGTTTAACGCGGAATTAAAACCACAGGGATATAGCATTTTATTTCAAAAATCCCACATGATTTAGCCGGGATTCGAACCACGCCACCTCAGTGGGAAACACGTCGCTATGCCATTCGGCTAAAACGCACCCCATTGTTACAATAATAATAATAATAATAATAATAATAATAATAATAATAATGCTTTAACGTCCATTTAACTACTTTTGCGGCACTCGAAGACGCCGATTGCAGGAATTTTGTCCCGCAGGAGTTCTATTACGTGCCAGTAAATGTACCTACACGAGGCTGACTTATTCAAGAACCTTCAAATACCACCGCACTCGGTTCGAACGTGCCCCAACATTCTGAACATTTAAGACATGGTGAAGGTGTTGCGTCAAGAGACTGCATGTTCTCTCTCCGCTGTGACATCAACATGAGATATACAGAACGTAGACGTTGTCTTTTTGACCTCCAGACTACGAACTTAATGATGGCGCAACATTTCAAAACGTGCACACTTCAATACTCATTTTAACCAGTGCTGAATCTGGAAATAATTGCGTCTCTGAATGTGGCTGTCTACAACAAACTCTTTATGTGACACAAATTACAGTTTGATTTAAAAAGTACAACTTGCTTATTAAAGCACGGGACTCGCATTCCACATTCTTTATTAATAATGCTATTTGCTTTACGTCCCACTAACTACTTTTACAGTTTTCGAAGACGCGGAGGTGTGCCACAATTTAGTTCCGAAGGCGTTTTCTTTCACGTGCCAGTAACTCTACCGACACGAAGCTGATGCATTTGAGCACCTTCAAATACCACCGGACTGAGCCAGGATCGAACCTGCCAAGTTGGGGTCAGAAGGCCAGCGCCTCAACCGTCTGAGCCACTCAGCCCGGTTCTCCATTCTTTTACAGGCTTCGTATCATTATTTACCTAGGCGAAAACTGTTCATCGCTATCTCCAACTAGTATGTGAAATAGTGAGGTGAGAAACCTGGTTGAACAACCCTGTATGTAAATATACAAACCTCAAAATTGATAGGTTATCCGACAAGTACATGCGATCGATGACGATGATCGATTCAAAGAAACAGCTGTCGCATTAGTGTAATCAAATTGTATGCATGACTTTAAAACACTGTAAATGATATTATATTTCCCTGATTGCTCGAAATATACCCTATGTTCCCGTTACCTTTCAAAATACTCAGAGCTTGTAAAATTACCCGATGATCTGGTAATTGCTCACCAACTGAAAGAAATGGCTTTGATATTTTATAATGATTATAACCGACAAGCCTCCGTGGCTCAGACGGCAGCGCGTCGGCCTCTCACCGCTGGATACCGTGGTTCAAATCACGGTCACTCCATGTGAGATTTGTGCTGGACAAAGCGGAGGCGGGACAGGTTTTTCTCAGGGTACTCCGGTTTTCCCTGTCATATTTCATTCCAGCAACACTCTCCATTATCATGTCATAACATTTATCACTCATTAATAAATCACCTTGGGAGTGGCGACCCCATTGTAATAACAGCCTATATATGTTTCATTCATTGCATTCCTGACCCGGTCAATGACTGGAAAACAGGTTGTAGGTTTTCATATAACTGACAACTCTGCTTACGAGATAAATACAAGAAATCCTCAATCTATGTCTCTTGGTTTGTATGTATGGTAGGTTTAATATACGAAGGATCCTCTGAGCTAAATCTGATACGTACTTTTACTAGTACTGTTAAGTGAACAGTCATATCTCGCGAAGCCAGTAGCAATTAAACCCGATCTTTGAAGACTTCTGAAAGAATCTGTAGATGACATCTCAGGCAGAAATGAATCAGCTGTCTTACCGTCGAAATCCGCATTCCAGGCAGACGGCAGTAGTGGAGATATTAAAAAGATTCCTTGCCGCCATTTTCATTACGAGTAGAACGTGATCAATGAGACGGACAGACAGTCTCTGAGGTTGCTCTTGAGCGCAACTAGCGTCATAACAGCCGGGCCAAGCTTCCTGTTATATTTCCTTGGGGGGAAAATGAAATAAGAACAGATGACAGCAATTTCTTAACTCTCCTTGATTCCCATGTATTTACCTGAATTAAGAAGTCGATTTCTGGTACTGTATACTGTATGAAGCTGAATGTTTACAGTACCGTACAATATTTAAATATTCACCTAGTAGCTACATTAGAACCTTGGCAGTCCATTTTTTCTACTTGTTTTCATGTCGCACCGATACAGATAGGTCTCATGGGAACGATGGGATAGGAAAGGGCTAGGAGTGGGAAGGAAGTAGCCTTGGCCTTAATTAAGGTACAGCCTTAGTATTTGCCTGGTGTGGCAATAAGAAACCTCGGAAAACCATCTTCAGGGCTGCCGATAGTGGGGTTCGAACCCACTATCTACCGAATACAAGCTAACAGCTGCGCGACCCTAACCGCACGGCCACTTACTCGGTCCAAAATAATTGGGGTTGGATGTGTTCGGATACAAGAATGCTCGGATTATCCGGAAAAGCATCTAATACATTATTATTATTATTATTATTATTATTATTATTATTATTATTATTATTATTATTATTATTATTGATCTCTTGTACATGGCGTGGCTCAGACTATGAGGCCTGCTTTTATGTCAAGCCATGTTATACACACTACATTGTTCAACTGTAGAGTCTTAATATTTTTAATTCTACATCTAATAAAATTAACTTAAACAAGAGATAAAATTATCGTTCTAAACGAATGATTCATTCTTGACAGATTCTTTAGCACTGCAAAATTTAAATTAAATATTATTTTTAAGTCTATGTACCATTTAATAACATCTTTTTTTAAATACATTTTTACTATGTGTGTGTGTAATATTACAGCCGGAAGGGATTCGTGGAACATATGGCTGCGGGTATAAATGAATTACCATAGCTTGCCGCGTGCGGTATATATACAGTACAGTGCCAGTATACAGTTATAGCTACAGTATTAACAGTCGCAGGACAACGCTACAGACCTAATTCCTTACGCCAAACGAAGGTTGCCGAATTTTCTAGTTAAGTGAAAGTTATACTTGTTTTCGTACAATGTGAGAGTTACAACTAAGAGGAAAATTCAATACTGTTAACCAGTTGATTACAGAATACAGTAATGACATTTCATGTAATAAACCAAGTTTTTAAATACAGTACAGAATAACATTTTAACATGCTTACAGTATTTGTAAGCTCTGCTCGTTATCGCGACTTCTAGTCGAGTTCCAGTAGGCCTAATACTTGAATTTAACCATATACTTTACAGTATTAAAATTCTCTTCCGCTAAATTTTTGAGGTTCGTATTACCGTGGTTCTATTGCACTATTTGTATCCAGTGCGAAAATTCAAACTTTTGCGTCGGGTAGGGGAAAGATTTGAGAATGGGATTGCATTTTAAGCAAGACAATTCGTTGGACCTCAGTCAAATTGAGAATGACTAAGAAGTTATGAATACTAAATAAAATTGTGTAGAAGAAGGTCAGAACAAGGAAGAATAGTTACAGTAAGTTCTAGAAAGTACATAAAGCATCAGGGAACTCAACGTGCAAGAATAAATCAAATATAGGCCCTACTACAACATTTAACGCTTCTGGAGAATGTAATCGAGCTGAATTAGTGTTAACTAATGTCAGTATTTTGAATTTTACTGTATCTTACTGTTGGTAGAAAATTTTCATCTCGCAAAATAATTTATTGTGTTTTCAAGCCTTACGAAGATATAAAGGCTAAGTTAGAAAAGAACTCGATAGATGAAGCCATACGTATAAACCGGTTTCGGGGGGTAGGATAATGTGAAGCGTGGAGGAGGATAGATTACTAGGAGAATAATGGACTTGATCATTGAGGTTAACAGAAGTAGAGGGAGACCAAGTTGAAGATACGTAGCCTCAGTTCTTAATGGTGATAAGAGGCGTGGATCTACTCAAGCTAGTTGAAAATAGAGGATTGTGCAGGCCGGTAGTTCATTCACGGAGACTTCCAGATGGAGCGCTGAAAGGCAAAAGAGTCTATACTAAATATGTATGTATGTATGTATGTATGTATGTATGTATGTATGTACTACACCCTCCAACGTGGCATTGGGTGGCCTATCTATCACAGAATATGCCCCAAAGTCAGCGTCAAACTATCCTTATAAGTTTTAGCACTTCGGAAATGTGCTTAACGTCTCCATCTGTTCGGTTACGTGGCGGGTACTCCCATTCAAATAACTGTCAACCCGTTCGATACCAACTGTAATCAGATAGTGGCACGAACATGGGGGCTTGACTCCATCATAACAAACTGCCCCACGTTGAGCGCCAATATATACCTTTCAACGTGGCACTGGGCGCCATCAATCACATAAATTGCCCCACGCTGGGCGCCAATATGCACCCTTACGGGATTCTCTGGGAGACCCAAAGCATAATAGTGCGTCAGCGTAACCTGGCGAACAACCACGGATGAGACTATATCGAAGAGCGTCCCGAATTGCCGACAGAGGCTTCGAATCGCCCTCCTCCTACTTTCTGTGCTAGCCTCGGCATACCTCGAGCACTTGGGGGTGGTAATGTTCGAGAAAAAGAAAATAAATAAGAAGTACTTAAGATGGAGTCTTATCTAATGTGAAAGCAGGATTTCCGCGTTCAACTATTTACTTTATACTGCTTAGCACTGCTAGAAATGACAGGAATCATGTAATGGGGTCACGAATATCAATATATTCCTGAATTGTGACACAAGAAGAAAGAACACTATTACAGTAAACTCTCCGCACACAGAGGAAAGAAGAAAAGAAATACGCAAATTACATTGACTCGCCTGAAGGGTGTTCACTGATTTCACTCGTCACAAGCTTCATTTGGCAATGAAGTATGATCGAAGTCTGGCAATTAACATCATCCATCTTTCTATTCTTAATTCACTACATCCCCTACATGATACAATCTATTCTTTGCACGTAATTAACCGGTCCCTACGCTACATTGTTAACACACGAGGCAAATATTTACATTAAACAAACACACAACAATGAGCAAAGTCTCCCCCCGACTATCCGTAGTTTTGACACCAAGACACACAACGATGAAGATCGGTTCTGTTTGAACTCAAAGAAATACACAATAACTGAAGAAAAACATATGTACACTTTATGTATGAATGGGGCCATTCCTGTAAGAAAAACATAGATATCACTCTCTTCTGCCCCCGACGAAAGCTTAATGCAAGCTTGCGCATGCCGGCTCATTCTGACCTGGGCTCGAACCGGGCTCCTTCTGACTGAGAGATACATATCTGGAAATCCCTAGCTATCCGTTGCCTCATACTACGGTACATTGGAGGGATACATAATTATTCATTAACTCCCACTAAATTATCATGGTATTATCATTTAACATAAATGTTCTTAAACCAAACCATTGAGAAAGGACACAATGTGAAATCCAAGGGCCCATAGCTTTTAACTTCAATCCATAGCAGTCTATGTAAATGGGGGACCGGAACAAGAAAAAAGGATGTTCCTTTGTCACGCCGGAAGAATGGTCACCCGTCGCTCTGTCCATTCATGAGCCCAGGCGGACCGTAACCTTCTAATTACACCTGCTATTTCACTTCCTAGGATACACTTACATCGCCCAATTCGATTGTTTATTCCATTTATTTCATATTACCGCAGAATTCCCAAAAATATTATTCATTTATTTTCTATTCTCTCATCCTTCACGCCGATTATCTTGGGTCAATATAACATTCGAATTCCTCATTTCACATCTCGTCGTAAACTAGCTAGGGCGTTCGGCCTTCTCATTACTTCTCATGCCGCGTATCCTAGTTCTTTGGGCATAAGGCTATCATTATTCCTTTCTCAACACTTCATATTTCTCTTCGCTCACCGTAAAAAAAAATCTGACCACTTTTTCAAGCATCCGGTACCACCGCACTTCACACTGGTTATGCACTAAAACACTCCAGACAGATTCTCGTGAATAAATAACAATCAAGAGAAATTCGCATATTGCCCATAACTTAATTTACCTAAATAACACAGATTTATATCTCTCTCAGTCAGGACTCTTCGCTCTTGATTTTCATACCTTAATAGTACGTATCAGCTAAGCATGCATTCTCTAAATGACCCGTGAGCTCCCCGGCTATCCTCTACGATTCTCGTTGCGTCGCGTCATATCTCCAACTCTGTCCTGCACTTGAGAGCGCCTTTTTCACGTGGCTCGGTCTCAGCCACAACTTTCCATTGTTTGCCGGGCTATCTTTCGCGGGTCCGGTTCTGACCACACGCTTTTTCTTGCTAGTGGCGTACGTCGCACCGATAAGTCTTATGGTGACGATGGAACAGGAAAGGCCTAGGAGTCGGAAGGAAGCGGCCGTGGCCTTAATTAAGGTACAGCCCCAGCACTTGCATGGTGTGAAAATGGGGAAACCACGGAAAACCATCTTCAGGGCTGCCGACAGTGAGATTCGAACCACTATCTCCCAGATGCAAGTTCATAGCCCCTAACCGCACGGCCAACTCGCCCGGTGACCACACGCTAATCGAGTCCCGGGGATGTTCCTTTTGCCTAACATGCTACAGATAACGCGATTTCTGAAGTGATGTTAATAAGATGGAAAGATGCAGATGCTGTCAATGAGCTGTACGGGACACTGTACAGTTTCAGTATGTATGTATGTATGTATGTATGTATGTATGTATGTATGTATGTACGTATGTATGTATGTATGTATGTATGTATGTATGTATGTATGTATGTATGTATGTATGTATGTATGAATGTTATGGTTTCAACCTCCGTCGTAGACTATGGTTTGCACTGAACAGGATCCGAACAAACCACGGGAACAGTGCAGCCTTCCACTACAAGTGGAACAGAATCCCAACGCCTGAGTGTGACTGTGGCGCTACACAACAGACAGTGAAGCACATCATCAAAGAATCCAGGACTAGAAAACACAATGGCGGTGCTAGTGACTTTGCTTTTGTGACTCCAGAGGCTATAGACTATACAAACAAAAATAATATATTTTAGATCTTACAACAATAGACGCTGTATCTCTAGCCATACGGTAAATAAAAATAAATATTTTTTTTGCTAGGGGCTTTACGTCGCACTGACACAGATAGGTCTTATGGCGACGATGGGATAGGCCTAGGAGTTAGAAGGAAGCGGCCGTGGCCTTAATTAAGGTACAGCCCTAGCATTTGCCTGGTGTGAGAATGGGAAACCACGGAAAACCATTTTCAGGGCTGCCGATAGTGGGATTCGAACCTACTATCTCCCGGATGCAAGCTCACAGCCGCGCGCCTCTACACGCACGGCCAACTCGCCCGGTAATTAAAATTATAATAATTATTTATAATAATATTTATATAATGAAAATTTACATCCCTTCAGGTACTGTCTATTTTAAAACACGTCAGAGCATCGGAATGTCCTTCTGAAATGTATTTCTCTTCACTAATTGTTCTGACACAGGCCACTTTAAGTAGCAGTCTTCTGTACCTGGAATCGATCTCACCGTCTTGAATATATTAGACAAGCGCCTAATTAACTACGCAACTCGGACCTTCGGAATGTAACATCAGAAACGATTGAAGAAACTTTAATTCAAAAGGACTGACGTGTGCTTTCCCAGTCAATAAAATACCAAGGCAATGACTAGGAGGGTAAATCCTCTGTAGAATTTGTTCAGTTATCTGCTTTAAGTCTTGACTGTGGGGGAACTTCATTTCTTCTCCCTAGCCGAGTGATCCAACATGGTTCATCCATTCGATGAGTCATCTTTAAAAATGATCATTATCATTCCACAGCATCTTGGTTAGAATTCCTTCCCTCTCTGAAGGGTTCTTGGTGAAGAATGGCTGCTCGTCCACCATGCATTGGATATAACACGAGCAACCGCCGAAGGCACGTAAAACATACCAGTCGATATTGAGATATTGAGATTCTCTTAAGAGTCCATCATTGGCATGGAATTTTCGATAATTTTGCACAATATAATTTTACCATACACCCAGTAACTCGCAGTGGGTTGAGTCACTTGACCTTTTGCTCGAGGCTGCCAGTTCGTTTCTTCTATCTCCCAGATGTTAGTATTAACGAGTAAAATGTTAAAATACACTGCCGTAAACACCCAATTATTCGTGTGCAGGTTATTCGGGCATCTTTCAAACTTAATTAGAAAGTTTAAAAAAAGTTAAATATATCAACATATTGTAGTGTATTTTCCAGCTTTTGGAATTCTTTTTCTTCGTCTTTTTTTCTTCTCCTTCCCCATCCGGTCCGGATGTTGGTGATCCTACTATTGTAGACAGCCCCTCTGTAGAGTTCAGGGATGGCAGATTTCTGGGCCATGATTTGTTACGAAGTCCTGGGCCTGTGCTGCCAAATATCTTCCTGAATCACGAGCTGGAGTACGCGGTATCGCTCATCATATTATGTGACCAAAATATTCTAGATTGCAATATTTGACAGTGTTCAGTAGTTGCTTTTGAACTGGGCTTTCTTAAAGTTGAGTTGTTAAGAATATAGCTTATACACAGCACTGCATGACAGTAGAGTCCAGTCTCCATTGTTATCCGTCTAGCATCTCTGTGAAAATTGGACATTAATGTTGTTAATCAGACGTTACTATCTCATTTTTTTTAGCGATTCAACGTCGCACTAACGCATGGGATGTTTTTTTTATTGCTTCTCATGGTTGAGAATGGTGTAGGAATGTGAGGATAGCAGCCGTATCCTTAATTAAGGAACAACTTCAGTATTTACATGGCATGACAATGGCAAACTACAGAAAACTGTCTTCAGGGCTGCTGACGGTGAGATTCTAACCCAACATCTCCCGAATGCAAGCTCTTTATGATCTTCACTTTTATGTGGGCATGACATAAAAACGTAAAAAGGACTGTTTTAACAATAAATCGAAAATTGGAAGTTCTACAAAGAAAAGACAAATTCAGAAGAGAGAATCTGTTGCTAAGTTGGGTGGAACAGTATAGAATAAGAATGTAAAAATAAGGAAAGGTGGTGGATTCTGTGTGGAACAGTAATAATGGGGTATCTTCAAATTTTAAAAATGTCTGTGTATCAAGAGATGGACGTTGCACTTTTGTAGTGGTTCAGCAAGAAATAAAAATAAAAGGCAGAAGAACATAACTTTTTACGACAGCGCCGCTTGACAGTATAATACCGTATCCATTGCTATCGGTCTAGCATCTCTGTGAAAATTGGAGATTAGTGCTGTTAATCAATCGTTGTTTTTCTTTTCCTAGTGATTTAACGTCGCACTTACGCATGGAAGGTTTTCGGCGTCTCAAGGTTGGAAAGAACCTTGTTCATGTTGTACTGTACTACAAGCTGTGGGGTGTGTTCACGAGCAATATGGAATTGCACCTAATGACGCTGTTACCGGGCAAGTTGGCCGTGCGCTTAGGGGCGCGCAGCTGTGAGCTTGCATCCGGCAGGTATTGGGTTCGAACGCCACTGTCGACAGCCATGAAAATGGTTTTACATGGTTTCCCATTTTCACTCCAGGCAAATGCTGGGGCTGTACCTTAATTAAGGCCACGGCCAGCTTTCCACTCCTAGCCCTTTCCTATCCCATCGTCGCCATAAGACCTATCTGTGTCAGTGCGACGTAAACAATGGAATGGAGTATGGCATTTAGTGCCGGGAGTGTCCGAAGACATGTTCGGCTCGCCAGGTGCAGGTCTTTTGATTTGACGCCCGTAGGTGACCCTGTGCGTCGTGATGAGGATGAAATGATGTTGAAGACGACACATACACCCAGCCCCCGTGCCAGAGAAATTAACCAATGATGGTTAAAATTCCCGATCCTGCCGGGAATCGAACCCGGGACCCCTGTGATCGAAGGCCAGCACGCCAACAATTTAGTCATGGAGCCGGACAGTGCGACGTAAAGGAGACTGTAAAAAAATGACCCTGTTCATTAGCGTCAACCTTCGAAAAGTGGCAGTGGAAGTGCACTCATGGTTAGTGGTCAGGTAGGTTCCTCCATCCTCCCCTCTTCCGGATTATGTTATATCGAGTGATGTCAGTTTTAAGTGACTCATTGCAAATCTATGTGAACTTCAGTTGACAAATAGTGTGTTTTGTGATTATGAAAACGAAAGTGTTGGAACAAACACTCAGTCCCCGAGACAGAATAATTAATCAGACGCGATTAAAATGTCCGCCAGGGACCCTCTGAACCGAAACGAAAAGAAAGAAAAATCGAGTTCTGTGGCGCGAACCTTGAACGCTTGATAGTGCGCGAGTAATAAACGCTTAAATATACTGTAGACAGGGTTTCCTAGCATGAACCTATAGTACCTCAGTCGATACTTGATATTTCTATTTGATAGTTATGAAGTTTTAATTTAATTCTTTATTTCCGAATTGTATCATACTACACATTTTCTTCACGCTTCAGGCCGAATATTGTCTTGGAATGTTGTCTGTTGGGTTTCCCGTAGTGCAGCTGCTTTTCGGGATGGAGGACTACCTCTTATTCTCAACAGTACAGACAGTCACTTCCCCTTAATCTGACCTTAGGCTAACAACCGACTTGACTATGGCCGGATTTCAATCGGCCTAATTAAAGGATCTGGAAATACCACTGAACATGGGCGCAGTTCCACATCTCCCGTGTTCACATGCCATGGGCTGGATGCGCTGTCCAGTGACTGCTACGTTGAACTGCTAGGTGACTTCACGCGCCCCTACAACGATGAAAAATTCCAGCAGGATAATGCACAGTATAATGTGTGCAGAGATAGTCAAGTTATTCCAAGAATTTTCATTAAGTTGGACTATCCGCGTTTTTATATTCTTCTCTCCTGCATTAACCCGAATATCCGGTAGTTTACCGCATAATTAGTCGTTATATAACCGATTTAAATCAAATATGTGGATACTCATCATTAATACGCATTTCGACATCGGAATTATACTTCTCATAGTTGAGGTAAAAATTGCCTCTTTCATTTACAACCACGAGGTGTATCATAACGAGGGCATTATGTAGCAGGTTGATGGGAGAATTGAGTGGTTCGGTGTATATTTTACAATATGTTTAAGGAAAATGTAATATTCTTCAAGACTCTGTGTTCTATAGGAACAAGATCAAATCTTGTGTGCAAATAGGTGTGTAACACCTAGTGATTTCTGTTTGGGGGAGTATTTACTTGAAAAATTAAAACATTAAATGTCCTTCAAACGTCTTTGTCATCATTGTCATCATCAAAATCGTCGTCTTGACCTCATGGATTAGGCATTGTGACCTTTAACGATTTCGAAGTAGATCATTCCATTTATTTCTTGGTCTTCTTTCGGCTATGTTTCTTTGTGGTTGATATTTAACAACAGTCTTTAGCTACCGCAAGTTGGCCATCCTGTCTACATCTTAGAAGTGAAGCTTCCGCGGTATGTAGTTATTTAGTTTTTCACGAAGAAATGGAACTTAGATGTAAGAAACAAAATACCGTATTATAGGAATTGATATAATTTTAAACAGATGTGGTAATGGTAGTGAAATACTTTTTTTGAAGTTATATGAAATAATTTTCAGACTCATTCTAAAATTTGGAAACGAAACGAGGGCAAACTGTACGGAATGTACAGAAAACAACAATACGGTCCAACGCGGAAGAGAAACTAAATAATCCTGTCTATATGTTAATTCCATTCCTGCCCGTGGTTGCTGATGTAAGTGGCTACACGGATTATTTTAGTTTCTTTCTTAAAAGTACTCATTTAGCTTACGGTCTAGCCAAGTACATTCAACAAGTGATCTGAGATGTTCACTTCCTTTGTCTTGTGATATTTCATTCAAGACCTTGTTCCGTTCCCACATTTTAGAATGAATCTGAAAATTATTTCATATAACTTCAAGAAAGAGTATTTCCCTGCTTTTTCCACGTCTATCCATTCGTGTAATACAGTATTTTGTTTCTTACATCTAAGTTCCTTTTCCTCGTGAAATATATCGAAGTAATTCAGTATATTCCATTTTTATTTTATGCTTTCTATTATTATGCTTGCTTATTTAACTTCTCTTTCCTTTCAGGTAAGTGATCTGTTTGACGTTTGTTTCCACCGCGTCGCAGTGCCATAAACCTTGTCACAGCTTGGGTTGTGTACGTATACTACCCACCATGTGAGAACACTAAACCGTAAGTAAGTCGCTGAAATTCAGTCTACGGCATGATCGTATTTGATTTCTCATTCTTGTTGTGCTGTACTGTACTACTCATTCATGATACATTATACAATGGATGCACCAGTGCATTGCGCGGTGCACGGTGCAAAAGACGACTTCGCTTGGTTGACCAGAGTGCAGATCCCCACTCCTCGATTTGGAGCAATAGCGCTGTCTCTCTCTTACTGCACGCCTGTCTCCCTCTTTCTCACTTGCTCCGTAGCGCTTCAAATCCGAGCCGAGTTGAGCCGAGCTTAGCCGAGTCGCCCCGAAACGAAGCGCTGGTCCCAGCCGAGCCGGGACGGACCGATGCACAGTGCACAGGACCTCTACGCCTCAGTTTGCACGCGTGAGATTTTGGACGTTTGAGAGGCCCTGCTGTAGAGGGTGACTCAAATGATTGTACAGAAACTGAAGTAGCCCATAGAGGAGTCAAAATACATCTACAATAAAAACTCGATTTGACGCGGTTGTTGGGGAATATGCTTTACCTCGCCTTATAGCTTAACTGCACAAATGGAAAATTACCTATAGGGCGGCAGAAGATAGTAGGCTACAAGAGAACACAATTTTATGAGACACTGTACCTAAAATACACGCATTTTCACATGATCGATTATGTTCAATTGTCCGCCTCCGTAGCGCAATTAGCTGCCTTCCTGGGGGTTTCGGGTTTGATTCTTGGCACTCTTCAAAATTTAAGAATGACAGGAAGGCTTTCATGTTGTTAAAATGGTACATACAGCTCACCTCAATCGGGGGGGGGGGGGGGGGCTGAAGAGAGCTGTACCACCTTGGGATGAAGAAACGAGTTTAACTATTGTCCGGCTCCATGGTTAAATGGTTAGCATGCTGGCCTTCGGTCCAGAGGGTCCCGGGTTCGATTCCCGGCCGGAATGGGGACTTTAATCTTCATTGGTTAATTCCAATGGCTCGGGGGCTGGGTACATGTTTGCCGTCTTCAGCATTAGAATTCATTATAGGTAAGGACCCATCGCCGCAGACACGCAGGTCGCTTACACGGCGTCAGTTCGAAAGACCCGCATCAGGCCTCTTCGGAGGCCATACGCCATTGTTTTTATGTTCAATTTATCGCTCATAAAGTACGCTTTTCTTTCGTGTGATATCACAACACCTGCACCAAACTTAAGACTTAACTAAGAAATTGTCTGAAGAAAGCTCAAAACCAACACTCTAACTTGTTTTGTAAGCGCGGGTGCAGGCAAACAAGTTTAAGGTGTTGAAGGGGTTGGGGCAAGGTCATGTTATCTTTCCCCAGTGTATACAAAAGCTTGGCCAATTGTTCACGTCCCGTTATTTCTGTGAATAAACAGGCATGCAGTTTCTAAAACCCTATACAGTTCTGTCGGTAACAGCTACAGATTGTAATGCAGAATCCCTCTGTCTAGTTCGTTACTACATTTAAAAAATAAGAATGTTATTGATTTAAAAAATCGGAGCCATGCTTCGTACCGCGTTCGATCCGAATCCACCGTGCATCGGACCGCTTTTAACAGGGCTTCGGCTGTACTTTCGAATAGGAGCGTATAATCTGGTATGAAAGCCTGTGTCAGGGCAAGCTTGCGAATATCAGGAAGGACATAACGGACAGTTTATTTAATTTATTTAAAATATATATATATTCCTTAACAACGCAGAACTAAGAATCAAAGAGCTTATGAGCGTTTGTGCTCCCAGTGAAGTCAGACACTGGACACTGAATGTTGTCCACAAAAGTTGTTGATGAAATAAATTCAAATCATTACCGTAGATTTGGCGTGATACTTCCACAAACAGGCAAACAAAAATTCAAACAAACAAAATTGAAAAAAGAAGTGAAATTAATAATAATAATAATAATAATAATAATAATAATAATAATAATAATCATATTTTACATCCCACTAACTATTTTTACAGTTTTCGGAGACGCCGACCTGCCGGAATGTTGTCCCATGGGAGTTCTGCTGGACACTTGACTAACGTATTTCAATACCTTCAAATACCACTGGACTGAGCCATAATTGAACCTGCCAACTTAGCTGGAATTGAAATTTAACATTATATACCACATCCGAGATAAAAACGAAGTCGAATATGCGGGGATCACATTTGTACAGAATTTGATCCTAGAATATTATGTTCTATGTTCCCATTCGATTGGAACCTGGAAGCCTGGCGACATGTATCTTAGTCCGATGAGTCACTGTTCCACTTGTTTCGATCTGATCGTAGGGTTCGGATATGGCACAGGTCCCATGAAGTCATGGATCCTAATTTTAAATAAGGCACCATACATACATAATGGCGTGGGGTGTGTTCACGTGGCATGGACTGGATCGCTGATCCACGTGAACAGATCGTTGAGCAGTGCCTGTTAGGTGACTGCTTGCTGCCCTTTGTGGACTTCACGTACCCCTACAACGATGTTATATTCCAGCAGCATAATGCACCGTGTCGTCGGATCCAGAATTGGTTCGATGAGCGTTCTGGAGTGTTTTAATGACATATATAGCCACCTGGTTCGCCTTATATGAACCCTCTGGGACCTGATTGTGAGGTCCATTCAGACCCAAGACACTGCACCTACAAATAGCAGGAAGCTGTGGGTTGCTACCGAAGTGACATGGTTCAAAATCTCTCCACAGATGTTTCTTCCATTTGTAGAATCGATGCCACGGCGGGCTGCTGCACTTGGCCGTGCTAGAGGAGGACTTACATGATACTACACCCCTGTCGCATGACTTTTGGCATGTCAGTGTATATCACCAGTGTTTATTTCTGGTGTAGGTTGAATGAGCCTCAGGGCTATGTGCTTGTCCAAAGCAAAGACAGTGGTCACATACGCTATGATTGTGCAAACACTATAGAATCCACTCTGCTTTGGAAAATTGTAATAATTCGTAGCGTATATTTCTTTCCAATGTGTCATCTCCTCAAATATCAATTTCCATGTCATACTTGATACTCTTCTCAGTCGTATTCTCATCCGGGTGGAAGTTCATTATGGGGATCACAGTAAGTACCTAGGAGTTAATATAAGGAAACATCTTCATTGGGGTAATCGCATAAATGGGATTGTAAATAAAGGGTACAGATCTCTGCACATGGTCATGAGGGTACTTAGAGGTTGTAGTAAGGATGCAAAGCAGAGGGCATGTAAGTCTCTGGTAAGACCACAACTAAAGTATGCTTCCAGTTTATAGGACCCTCACTAGGATTACTTGATTTGAGAACTGGAAAAGAACGAAGAAAAGCAGCTCGATTTGTTCTGGGTGATTTCCGACAAAATAGTACCGTTACGAAAATGTTGCACAGTTTGGGCTGGGAAAACTTGGGAGAAAGAAGAGGAGCTGCTCGACTAAGAGGTATGATCCGAGCTGTCAGTGGTGAGATGGCGTGGGATGACATTAGTAGACGAATAAATGGTGATTGATTGATTGATTGATTGATTGATTGATTGATTGATTGATTGATTGATTGATTGATTGATTGATTGATTGATTGATTGATTGATTGATTGATTGATTGATTGATTGATTGATTGATTTTATAGTTTAAGTCGAAAATGTGTCCTGAGACCAATGATTGAAGATTTCTAATTTTTCTTGGCCTTTCCTCAATTATCAGACGTCGGCGCTGATGTGGATTAAGCCCTGTTTTACGATCGGATGCCCTTCCGGACGCCAACCATATCAGGAGGGATGTATTCACTTCTGCGTGTTTCTGTGGTGATTGGTAGTGATGTGTTGTGTGTGATTAAAGGTATATTTTCATGAAGATGATCAGAAACACATGACCCCTGAGCTAGAGGAATAACCAAATATGGCTAGAATCCCTACGATGACCATTCATCCAAGAAACCGGGCAGATCATTAATTGAAGATGATATATTATTTTCTGCCCACCCCTATGGTTTAATGCTTCATGCGATTAGATGCTACCCCCCCGGGACCCGGGTTCGATTCTCGACTCTGCTACAAAATTTGAAAAGTGTTACGAGCACTGGAACGGGGTCCTCTCAGCCTCGGGAGGTCAACTGAATAGAGGGCGAGGGTGGGGGGTCGATTCCCACCTCAGCCATCTTCGAAATGAGTTTTTTGCCGGGCTAAGTGGCTCAGACGGTTGAGACGCTGACCTTCTGAACACAACTTCGCAGGTTCGATTTTGTCTTAGTCCGGTGGTATTTGAAGGTGCTCAAATACGTCAGCCTCGTGCCGGTAGATATACTGGTACGTAAAAGAACTCATGCGGGACAGAATTCCGGCACCTCGGCGTCTCCGAAAACCGTTCTCCGTGGTTTCCCACTTCTCCTCCAGGCAAATGGCGGTATGGTACCCAAGTTAAAGACGACAGCCGCTTCATTCCATTGTCCTTGTCTATCCCTTCCGATCTTCCCATCCACCCCCCCCCCCCACACCAGGTTCCTGTTCAGCATAGCAGGTGAGGCCGGCTGGGCAAGGTACTGATCGTCTGTCTCAGTTGTGTCCCCACGACCCAATGTCTCACGCTCTAGGACACTGCACTTGAGGCGGTAGAGGTGGGATCCCAAGCTGAATCTCTGGAGGGTAAACGGATTGAGAAAGAAAGAAAGAAAGAAAGAAAGAAAGAAAGAAAGAAAGAAAAATGTTATTTTCTAAGCCTTGGATATTGGAGTGGATTCGTTCGCTTCGTTACATAGTTCATCTATTCTGGTCGCTGAGTTGGAGTTCAGCATGGTATTGATCGCATACTGTATTCAGATTGTGAAACATACTGTCAAATGGTGTTTTGATGAAGGGCTTTTTGCCAAGTCCTTTGGAGTGACGGATGACATTGCAAATCCATTGAGGCTCGGTCTATCTCTCTTGGAGCCTGTATATGTGACACTAATACACCCGGCTCCACAGCTTGGGGGGAGGGAACGAGGACGATGATAAGGTAGGGCAAGGACAAGGGAATCTGTCTTATACACGACGTATTCATATACTTTGATCCCCGAAAATCTTAAACATACTCCGCCAACAAATTAAGTTTTCCTTCTCTTTCTCTCCCTAGCAGAAGATACTGTTTTTATGCAGTCAGTGACGATAGTTTGAGTGAAGAAGGAGCAAAGGTAGTAGCAGTGGTGGGAGAAGGAACGACCTATATGAAGTCCGTGTTCTCATAAATAATTCATTGAATGATACACCATGGAAGCCGATATTAAACAACAGACCGTGGTGTTCATTCATCTTGATCAGTTTCCAATTTTAAACACACGTCAGCCCTACTCCCATAACACGAGAGGGGCACTAGGGGTGGGGGAGGGGATTGAAAAGGGAAAGCTTTATATCGATTTATATCGAGTTTGCAAGAGCCTGTCTCCCTTCAAATATTTGACGTTCAGTTTATAGAATGGCTTGAGTTGCGTAAACAAAGGCCTATGTTTGCAGTTCGATCGTTGTGTGTCATTGCCGTTGTACAGGTCCATAGAGTTGCACCAGTCCAATGTTTTTGATCGTTATCATGTTCTAATATCTGGTCTTTTTGACTTTGTATCCAATAAAACATTCTTGAGTCGAAATATTCTTGAGAGCGAGCACCAGTCCTCTTCTGTCCCCAACACCAGTAGTAGTTTCCACAATGAATATTATTTAGTTCTTTATCTTCAGGAGATGAATTGTACCACACACAACAAGGGGGTAATACGCTGTATCAGAAGTATCGCAGATATAATAATAATTTCGTGTGGCTATTTCTAGCCGAGTGCAGCCCTTGTAAGGCAGACCGTCCGATGAGGGTGGGCGGCATCTGCCATGTGTAGGTAACTGCGTGTTATTATGGTGGAGGATAGTGTTATGTGTGGTGTGTTAGTTGCAGGGATGTTGGTGACAGCACAAACACCCGGCCGGGAATCGAACCCGGGACCCTCTGAACCGAAGGCCAGTGCGTTGACGATTTAGCCAACGAGTCAGACATCGCAGATATAACGTATTTTCACGTGAGTTTAATCCTGATGTAAACATGGTATGTCCACGCCTCCACCAAAGAAAGCATTGTGATTCGCTGAGCGTGTAGTACCGACCTCCACCCCATCAACGTCTCGTGTTTGGATGTACAGGGCTACGCATCGCATACGACAACAGTGCGAAGATCTGAACTTCTGAAATAAACATATTTGTGTACACTACCTAAAATAGACGAGGAACAGTTTTTCATCTTGAATCGAACTAGCCGACACACCACACAACTTTGCACTTAGTTTCTCACCCTCTTTTACGACTAAACCTCGATTCTGTTCATTTAGTTTAATAAGCACATTCACAGTGCATGCCTATTGTCACTTCTGAGCGGTTTTTGCTCCTTTGTGCTTCACTGCACTCGATGGTCCTACCTCTCGCTACATTTCTCTCACTACGAATACTTACACTGACTGCTGTTGCAAGATGCAACACCTTATCTCCAAACTCTCTAAATGTAATAAACTAAAATAAAATTAATGAGACTTACTAGTTTTCTTCGAGCTGGCATACAGTAGAGTGAGTGAGACAGTTGCTTCCCCAATCAACTATATCTATATACACGTGCAAAGGCAAGATGCTTCGCCTATTTGTATACATCAGGATTAAACTCTCGTGAAAAGCTGTTTTTTTTAATAGGCCTTACCGATCCGCTGGAGAAGTCCCATTCGGATAGTCAATTCTTCCAGTACAAACACAATAATTAAATATTCAGTCTAAGAGATACAGAGAATGTATCAGTACTGCATACCCAAATCTCAGAGCTCTCATTATACAAAAGAAGAAATATTAAAACGACAGTATCGTTTATATATTTTCAAATCATATGAACACATTGTGTTTAATATTACATTATCAAAGATCTAAATATATTCCGATAGGCCTGTTTGATTGGCCATGTCATGGCTATACAGGTTGCAGTTCATCTTTGCGGTGGCTACCCTGGCCATAACTGTTGTCCTCCGATTTCGTCTGTATTTTCTCTTGAGCTGGATATTATAGAGTACTTGTTCTTCTTTTATTATTCTTCTTCTTCATTTCCAAATGCTTGGGGTCGGCTCTATATATGTGGATAAAGCCGCAATTTTACAGCCGGATGCCTTTCTTGACGCCATCCCTATATGGAATGATGACTGGCTATTATGGAGTCGATATACATATACGGCCTCGAAGTAGCTAAATCCCGATTGGCTGTCTGTCAGCCGATGATTATAACCTTAGCCTTTGCTCTATTAATTTGCAATCCATTTTCCTTGCTATTCAACATGAGGATCTCCGTGATACGCACTAGCTGCTAGGATCAAAGTGTCCTCTGCGTACCTTTGGTTACTCATCTTCCTTCCCATGATGGAAGTGCCTCTTAGTCAGTTTTCGAGCACTTTCCTCAATAAATACTCTCATACTATAATTAATTTCACTTAATTTGAAGATTATTACTGGAAAATCGAATTTTAACCACCTTTCTTCTTCTTTATTGTAAAATTACAGTGTGTATTACCAAATATAATATAGGCCTATTTCTTTTTCGGGCGCTCGTGAAACGTTATTTTAACCACCTTTCTTCATCTTTATTGTAAAATTACAGTGTGTATTACCTAATATAATATATTTCTTTTTCGGGCGCTCGTGAAACGTTATTTTGGGAAATTTCATGTTAATAGCCTGAAAATGTCCATTTACTTCATTAACTCTAAGGAAACTATGGAAGTTATGGTTTCTAAACAAACCAAATGTTATTTAACTGTAGGGGAATCGCTATTTCACCACGGCTAAGTTGTTGGAATATTTTAAATATGAATAAGAATGAAAAAGAATGGAATTAGTTATTTGATGAACAAGTGTTTTCAGTGAACGCATCAAACCAAACCTTCTAGTGATTATGACCACATAACTGTATCTTAAATCCCGTTTCACCACTGGTATGCTTAAGAGATTCTGAAATGAAGAACTTCACTCTGAAAGAAACTCTTTCAGATAGCATTAAATTTGTTATAGATTTCTCGCGCTGAAGTCCTCTCAAATGCAGACTGGGCGTGCAAAAATTCCGTTGCGTGTTATTCGTTAAGGAGAAAAGTACTCGTCAATCTGTGCTATAGAGCCCCCACCCTTATTTTTATTGTTTAACAGGAGGAAATCATGTATTTATTTATTTATTTATTTATTTATTTATTTATTTATTTATTTATTTATTTATTTATTTATTTATTTATTTAAAATGTAACTGTGTAGATGGAAGTTCTTTTTTCCATTCTTGTTGAGATTACAGTATTACCGTGTTTGACAACACAAACGCCATTGCAATGTTATTTAATTGTGCAATATAGCCTACCATCTCGTGCCACACATTGTTCATAACTTTTCTGAAGATTATTGAATTTGTTGATGGAGGGATTTTCCTGTAAGGACACAAACAATGACGTTATCTTCTCGCGTAATTTGGTAATATTTGTAGGTGGGTCATCTGTCTAGAAAACACGGGGCCGTAAGATCCGGTGAGCAGGAGTACAGAAATGGAATTCCACGATAAATTAAGCAATCTCCGAAGTATCTTACATAAGAGTAATTGAATCCCTCGTGTGCGGTATGGGCTGTAGGTCCATTTTTCTGCATCTATTGCCATTAGACGGATAAGTTTCTCGCGCGACAAAAACGGCGCAAATCTCGTACGAATTGGGTCATAATGAGGTCTCTGTTGACCAACCTTAAACATTTGCCGAAAATACCTTTCGCTGAAACTCGGTTTCTATCACTGAAACTCGGTTTCGTTTTTGCGACCGTGTTTCAACGATGTTCGTCGTAGACAACACTTTGGGGACTGAAACACCTGTTGGAGAATTCGACCATGATTCTCGTATCTGGTGACGGTTCTTGGGTGTCCTGTTGTCTCATTTCATTGACATAAGACTGATGCGTATTACGGAACTTATCAACTACAGCTAACATTGTCGTGTTATTTGGTGCCTCCTTATTAAATCGCTCCTCGTACTGTTCCTTAACGTGAACCAAATTCTGACTCCACACTCCCTATGACCGGAAATAATGCTCCACGATAAACACCTTATCCTCTGTTGTAAGAACCAGAATTGTAGAAAACAACACCATTTTTTTTTTCTATTTGCTTTACGTCGCACCGACACAGATAGGTCTCATGGCGACGATGGGATAGGAAAGGCTAGGATTGGGAAGGAAGCAGTCGTGGCCTTAATTAAGGTACAGACTCAGCATTTGCCTGGTGTGGAAATGGGAAACAGCTGAAAACCATCTTCAGGGCTGCCGACAGTGGGGTTCGAACCCACTGTCTCCCGGATGCAAGCTCACAGATGCGCGACTCTAACCGCACAGCCAGCTCGGCCGGTCAAAACTGAATTTGCAATATTTTAAATTATTATATGCTGTAATGTGGAGGTGAGTTGGTAAATAGACAATTGGGAGCATTTATTCTTGGACTTATTAACTAACTAGTGATTGCTTATACAACTGCAGAGGCACACAATTACGCTAGTTCGCGGTCTCTCTATGTTCCCACAGTTAAGTCACACTAGTTATTCACTCCGACGCTTACAAGATAAACAAAATACACTCACTACACACACTTTTGCAACTGTCACTTGAGCCCTAGGACAGTTCACAATTAAACTCTCTGTAAACTATTGACATCTTGTAGGTTCCTTTGCTGGAAAGAGAAAGATACAATTGCTATTATTATTGTTCGACTCCATGGGTAAATGCTTAGCACGTTGGCCTTAGATCCAAGGGGTCCCAGGTTCAATTCTCGGCCTGGTCAGGGATTTTAAATTCCATTAGTTAACCATTATGGGTCGGAGCTGGGTGTGTATGCCGTCTTCAACATTAGAATTCATCATAGGTAAGCCCCTTCCTCACGTCGCCTTTAGGCGTCAACTCCAAAGACCTGCTCCAGGCCTCTCCAGAGGCCCTATGCAATTATTATTATTATTATTATTATTATTATTATTATTATTATTATTATTGTTATTATTATTATTATTATTATTATTATTATTATTATTATTATTATTATATGCTCACTAGGAAGTGCTAATTACTAGTTCCATTTGCAGGTTCGCTTTCGTTCCCGATATCTCTTGAGCCCGGCTAATCATTTCTCTCCTGTGAAATTGCTTTCCGGTACTTAACTACTTTTGGGAGGCGGAGACCAAGAATTACCCATTCCACAAAATTTGGAGTGGTCTAGGATATCAAAGTCATAAATCCCAGCGGAATCCAGGTCTTTTTGGACTTCGTTGAGCCAAAAGCTTCAATCATTTAGCTTTTAATCAGTGAGAAGATCTTGGTACGCCTGTTATCCATTCGTGAGAGGTGCTCGTAGAGCTTCAGCAGGCTACGTCACATGCCGGTGTTGGCAGTTTCCAACTGCCGGTATAGTTCAGAGTTCGCTTTTAGCCCGTAGGTTACGTCTGGAAGTACTTTGGAATACGAAGGATACGTCTTACAACTTTTTCTAGGTCCTCCACAATACCTTTCGTGTTCATTGGCAGACTCTCTGCTGCGTATAAGAACTGGGGTCTGACTACAGTTTTGTGGTGACGGATATTGGCATACTTTGAAATGAACTTCTTTCTGTATCGGTTCTTCGACAGTTGGCAGGCTGCGTTGAGTTTCGTACATCTTTCTACGAGCGGGATGCCTTCCTTACCATTGGGATGAACCTATTCACTGAGATACTAGACACGATCAAATGTCCCAATCGTACCATGGTTAGTCATCAAAGGGATTATTTCCCCGGCTGCAAGTTCTTGAAGTATTTGATCTTTTCATACGATAGGGCAGGTTCTTCGTAGTTGAGCAACTGTTCGAAATAGTTCGCCAGAAGTTCCATGTTCCCTCGATTGCAAGTGACCAACTTGCCACTCCGGGACCTTGAAATGAAGTCATGGTCGATTATACCCGGAGAGTTCCTCCTAAAAGTTCCTGGTGTTGTATAGGCTGATACACTATTATTATTCTTCTTCTTGTTTTCTAATGGGTCTACTATGGACCACGTTAAGCATCATTCATTTACGGTTCTTCCTCTTTCGATCGGCCCAGTACTTCTTCATCCTTTCGGAGTGGGCTTCTTTACGTTCTCGTGACCAGTTGTTGCCGGTCCGTTTTTTGCTACTTTGATCTTGGAATCCCTTAATTTTGTTGATGATTTTTCTGTATTATTATTATTATTATTATTATTATTATTATTATTATTATTATTATTATTATTATTATGTCCGACTCGTTGGCTGAATGGTCAGCGTACTGGCCTTCGGTTCAGAGGGTCCCGGGTTCGATTCCCGGCCGGGTCGGGGATTTTATCCTTAATTGGTTAATTCCATTGGCCCGGGGGCTGGGTGTTTGTGCTGTCCCCAACATCCCTGCAACTCACACACAACACATAACACTATCCTCCACCACAATAACACGCAGTTACCTACACATGGCAGACGCCACCCACCCTCATCGGAGGGTCTGCCTTACAAGGGCTGCACTCGGCTAGTAATAGCCACACGAAATAATAATAATAATAATAATAATAATAATAATAATAATAATAATAATAATAATAATAATAATAATTATAATTATAATAATAATAATAATAATAATAATTATTATTATTATTATTATTATTATTATTATTATTATTATTATTATTATTATTATTATTATTATTATTATTATTATTTCAAGTCAATTTATATTTCAACAGTATCCAATTTTCATGTTACTTCTTACCTTGGAAATTAATGCAACTCTGAAAATAGATAATCCATTCTAATGAAACTCTACATGTTCATTGTCGATAAATTATCGGCTGAAGGTATAACTTTCAAGTCGGTGTGTACTACAGTAAAATACTCTGAAAGAGAAAAATAAATCCTTTTTATTTATTATAAGAGGTTTTGACAACTGCAGTCAAACCCACCAAGAGAATGTTGCAGACGATTTTTTATTTTTTGTATCAAGTTGTGCACCCAATAGAGACCTGTCATCCCCCTTACGACGCATTTTAAAATATTCCCCATGAGCTTGCGTTGTCTCATAATTCACCCTTGTTTTTTCCTCCCCTCCCTCTCACTCCTTATTCGCGTTGTCGCTTTACTGCTTCACACTTCATTCCTCTCGGTACGAACTTCGAAAGCGAGCTTTAATGAGGTTAGCGCGACACGGAGTTGCAAAATAGAAACACGGCGAAAATTAAAAAAAGGGAAGAAAAAATAGATCGTTGTGGCACTTAACGCTCGATTAACATTGACAGATGCATCAGTGGGAAGCGTATAAATAGCAGGGGCAACATTTTAAAAATAGATTATCCTGACATATAGGAAACTGGGATACGAAGTTTGATCGGTGTCAAAATTGAATCCTAAATGTCAGGTAATTATTGAGTTTGTAAATTTTACTCGTTCTTGTAAAACATCGTCCGGGCTCCCATCTCGTTCTAATTTCCTTCTGTGGTGACATCATCAGGTACGGTATAATAATAATAATAATAATAATAATAATAATAATAATAATAATAATAATAATAATAATAATAATATTTCCACTGCCCAGAATAACAGACATGATAATCGTTTGGGACTATACCGTATTAAACGAGGTGTTATGAATGGAACTGAAAAGAGAAGTGTATTACAATTTTAATGTGGTTGTTCTTTACCTTATCATTGGTTGAGGGATCGTCACCATAACCCAATTGTTGTAGCCCATACAAGGAAATATAGTGCATTGTACAGACTGTAACTCACCAAAGATAGATTTGGGCTCTATTATGTACTGTTCATGCGATATACTACTCACTAACTCACACGATATCTCAAGGGATCATCGAACCAATCAGAGTGAAATTTGACATAGAGGTACCTCTTTGATCATATGTAATAGCTAAGAAATATTTTGACATAAATATGTCTTAGGGGTAGGGGTCATTTGACAATTTGCGTTACAAAAATATCGTCACAAAATGTAGCTATCAACTTGCATTCGGGAGTTAGTGGGTTCGAATCCTACTGTCGGCAGTCATGAATGTGATTTTCCGTGTTTTCCCACTTTCACACCAGGCAAATGCTGGGGCTGCACCTTAATTCAGGCAACGGTCGCTTCTTTTCCACTCCTAGACCTTTCATATCCTATCGTCGCCATAAGATTTATTTGTATCGGTGCGACGTAAAGAAAATTCTAAAAAAATATTAAAAATAGATTGTAGAGTACTCGTGCCTAGGATGTCAGTCAGTATAATTTAGAACACATTTAAATTTAAATTTGTTTTCGCCCATTCCAAAGGGGGAAATAACAGGTAAGGAAGGCAGGCAAAGCCGATTTTGTACGTGGAAGTACTGATCAAGATACGCATATAGTAGAGGCGATGGACAGTAACCTAGATGAAGTATACGAATTAGTTTTGTACTACCTTCGTATGTGGATCAGTGGTTGAACGTTGGCGTCCTGAATCCAAAATCACAGGTACAAATCTGGCAGAGGTAGTCAGATTTTCGAAGGCTGGAAAGAAAGTCCACTCGGAACTACTCCATGTCGTACAATTTTGGAGTTTAAAAGCTCTCTGGTTACACATTTGGTATTTGCCCGACAAAGTTAATTAAAATTCAAATCCGTTCCTCCACCATCTAGTAGAGTATAACGAAACGCTGCGATTGACATACTGGCAGTCTAAACAGCGTCAAATGAAAATACCTGCACAATATATATTATATATATGATCTCCATTCCGTCTGTCTTTCAGAGCGATATTGAGAAAGTGAGAACGTTTCAAGCGTTGAAATTGCCACCAGATATAGATTATTACCTCTCATTTACAAGAAAAATACAAAGAACCTCTCACGACCACGATTTGTGAACCTTTTAAAAATGATTTCTTACTGAGAAGTGACTGCATGACCTTCGCTATGTTGACGCGCACCGCTCTGTAATCTCCACAGGTCCATATCGGGATAAATTTGAACTTCGAATCGCTGAGCTAACTAGAGTGAGGAATTAAGTCAGCCGTGCTCTCAGCTGTGTCGCAATACTAAGAAACGTTTAGAAGGATGAAATTGGCAGCAGATAAAGGCTTCAAAAGCAATACAATGTTGGCCACCGTATTTGAACAGTTTAGTGAAAAATACCTTCTGTCAGTAAAGTGAATGTATCTTCACCATTCTGATGTATGCAACGACATTTCCTCTATCTAGAAATACTCGATAGGACTCTTGCCACCGAGATTGTGTAGTGATATCTAACGAATTTTGATCATGGATATCACGTTGTAGGTATTTCCATGGACAATATATGATTCGGGCAAGGTCGAATTCTATCTATTAAATTTGTTCATTCCTCTCCCTGAAGGGGAAGCGCGGGCCACCTAGAAGGTAATGCCTACTCTCTGGCCAGGTCGAATTTTGCATGCTTGGTTCTCTTTCAACAAAATGTGTCTCATTCATTGCAACGTCAGGATATTGTAGTGCAAGTAGCGATATGAACAACATCTACTGCAGTAGTTATGACTATCGATCCTGAGTAAGTTTTATTCTTATCTTATAACATTTTCATTTCAAATTATAAATTTTTCACGTAGTAATTTCGACTGTTGAAGACAGCCTTACTTACTAATTCATAATAGGTAAGTGACCAAACCGAACCCTGTCCTTTGAGAACATTTGGTTATACTCAGGGTGGGGGAGTCACATGGTCAGCAGAAACATCTGGCGGAGATACTATCTCATCGTATGCGTGTGACGTATATTAAAATAATAAAATGTGAGAATGACATAGAAGGGGTGGGTGCGAGGGATTGGAGAGATTGCTATTGCTAGCACAGGAAATTAAAGCAATGGCCACTGAAAGGAATCGAGGGGTTGATGTAGTTAGTAGGCAAGTAATTTGTTAACTAGAGTGCTATCGATCATTGTATCTGGTCGAAATTACAAAAAGGCATGTCGTGTTTATTACGCTCGCCTACAACCCTTCAGTGTTAGCCCCTTTAGAGGATAAGATATATTTCAGGTAATACATCTTACTGGAGCGGATATGAGTGTAATGCCTTTGCTCCAGACCTCTAATTACTGGAGATTCATTACTCTACTCTGCGACTGTTTCGGTTTCTTTGGTTTCCTCATTACGTCGGCCCATGAAATCTCCAAAGTTAAGTAACACTGGAAGTCGTAGTGTGCTGTTGACTGGAGAACGGGCTGAAAGGAACTGGATATCCCATCACATGTACACCCCGGTTCAATATGCTTAATCAGTGCCCAATCCCTCGTTTTTGTTGCTAGTGGAACATCGGTACAGTGCAGTCCATCGCATCCCGAGGTCGCGGGTAAAGGACCTGGTAGAGATAACTGGATATTTGAAGGGTGGAAGCAATCCATCCTACACTCCATATAGCGAGCGAGTTGGCCGTGCGGATAGGGGTGCGCAGCTGTGAGCTTGCATTCGGAAGATAATGGGTTTGAACTCCACTGTTGGCAGCCCTAAAGACAGTTTCCTGTGGTTTCCAGTTTTCACACCAGAAAAATGCTAGGAGTGGGAAGGAAGTGGCCGTGGCCTTAATTAAGGTACAGCCTGGTGTGAAAATGGGAAACCACGGAAAACCATCTTCAGCGCTGCCGACTGTGGGGTTCGAAACCACTATCTCTCGAATACTGGATACTGGCCGCACTTAAGCGACTGCAGCTATCGAGATCGGTATTATTATTATTATTATTATTATTATTATTATTATTATTATTATTATTATTATTATTATTATTATTATTATTTTTCCAGCTCATTTTGTGGATCAGTGACGGAGTGTCGGTATCCCGTTCTCTAAATCGCGAGTGCACACCTAGCAGAAGTGGTCGGATTTTTTAAGAGCGGAAACAAGTCACTTCGGCACTCCTATCGTTTCCTGTCAATAAAGAATTAACTTGCGGCTTAATAATAGTTCGGAGAAGGCCAAATATATTGCTACGCTCTTGGCATGCCGTGATAGAGCTCACAAATTGAGAAACAGATCTCCAGAGTTGATAAAGAGTCCCGATGCGTGCGGAGAGAATATTTATAATTTCGTATTGCATATATTTCTGTCAGACTAAATTAATGGCGAGCTTCTACCCGCAACAAGGCGTGGAATACCACGAGGATGTCTGAGGGAACTAGTTAAAAAGTTAAGTGCAAAGAAGGTAATGGAGGAAAATATCGTGGTAAATTGTTTCTATGACCATGATAATAAACTAACAAGAAATAGTTGCAGATTTTACGAAGGCCTTTTGGATTGACAATTCAGACGTTTCAACTGCTATCGGTGTTAAGAAACTTGTGTGGTGGTGATGGTGACGATTATGATTTTAAGAGGAAGTACATCTGGGCAAGCTTCCTGATTCTTCTTCTTCTGCTTCTACTTATTATTATTATTATTATTATTATTATTATTATTATTATTCTCCTTCTTATTCTTATTCTCCTTCTTTCGCTTTCAAAGAGCGTGTTGGAATGTGTTATTTGGCTTGACGGCTTTCGCCTTCGTATCCTTCCAAAATTTCTTCATAAATTTCCGCTTTTGTTGTTTCTAGCGATTTTCTGATCATTTCTTACCACCGAGCTCGATAGCTGCAGTCGCTTAAGTGCAGCCAGTATCCAGTATTCGGGAGATAGTAGGTTCGAACCCCACTGTCGGCAGCCCTGAAAATGGTTTTCCGTGGTTTCCCATTTTCACACCAGGCAAATGCTGGGGCTGTACCTTAATTAAGGCCACGGCCGCTTCCTTCCCACTCCTAGCCCTTCCTTGTCCCATCGTCGCTATAAGACCTATCTGTGTCGGTGCGACGTAAAGCACCTATCAACAAACATTTCTTACCATATTTCTTTGTAGGTTTCTCCATAAATGTGTGCTTAGTTATTACTGTAGTATTCCAAACGTTTTGCGATTTCTTATGATGTTCTTTGTGATGTTCATTTCTTGTAGTCGTGCTATGTCTCCGCTAGCCAGTTTATTTTGGTATTCTGTGATTTCATTATATATAATATTTATTTTTCTTGAGTTTACATTCATATTTATTTATTTATTTACAAATGGCAAAGTTGTGTTTTCTGAACGTCCCTTACACGTCCACATTTTCAAATACAGGTTGATGATGATGATGATGATGATGATGATGATGATGATGGGCGGAGAAGAGATTCTGACATTCAATCTACAGTGAACAATAGGGTACATGATGACATATAGACTAACTTTACTCTTTATATAACTAGATGATTGTGGATACTAACAATAATTTTATAAGAAACATGTAACTTTTAGCATGCACCATTGGTTCCAGATTTAGGCTACAAAAGAGACTGATGATCGATGTGACTTATTGTATCGTAATACAAGTACCGGGTGGGTAAAATACAAATGACCCAAAAAAATATTTATAAGAATACTGACGTGGAATTGCCCCTTATTAATGAACAGGATAAGTGCTTATCACAAGAAATGCTGGAAACCATGATTTCGATGCACCAATCGGTTGTTGCCACATGTCTGCGCGTGCGCATCTCCCGAATGCTCTGTCCCGAGTACGTCACTGCAGCTTTTTTCGTAGTACAATCAGAAACTGTTGCCAACTATCAGACGCATGCGCACATTTAAATTCACGTTCGTAGTAGCGATCATCAGAGTTGCTGACTACTAATGTGCTGTTCGTATAAGGTTTTCAAACTGTTTAAAACCATCAGCAAACCGTTGGAATAGTTTCTGATCCTGGACGAAAACTCAAGTCAGCGAGTCAGAATATGCGCGCGCATACCCACTGCCATCTATGTTAGTTTCATAACTGATCTGTGAATTACTTCACGGCCATGATTAGTTGCTCAAGTAACCTAAAAAATAAGTCAAATATACCAAATATTATAATATAACCTTAGTTCTGTATTTATGTCTAAGTATATATATTTCAGACTTTCAATTTTCAATTTTTAAACTTGAAGTCACGAATAAAGTTCTAATTAATTTCTGAAGCTCACAGAGTACAAATCAAGTCGGTTCAAAACAGCTGACGTCTCCAACCAGTTCCGTTCGTAGTGGAAATTAGCTAGTCACGTTTCAAAGTAGTTGCCAGACGCACATGCGCATATGGACGACAAATCGAACTATCACTGATTCGTTCTGCGAACAAACTTTGTGTCATTTCGTTCGTGCGAGTGAGTGAGTGAGTGAGAGAGAGGAGCAGACATGTTTAGTGACCAGTTGAATGCAACACAAAATGGTGCTCGCGATAAAACAGAGCCTGTTCACTGTCGAGTGTTATGTGAAGCACGATTCGTGGAAAACCTGTGCACAAGAGTTTAAGACTGGAAGTATTTTGGTAAAAACTCCAGCGAAGTCCGCAATGCAAAACTTAGTGGCAAAATGGCGTAAAACGGGCTCTGTAGTGAATAAAATCCGTAACTATTCGAAAAGAGTTCGAACACCAGAAAAATATTGCTCGAGTGAAGGAAATCCTGGAACGAAGTCCGACGACATCTCAACGCCTTTTATCTGCGCAAGCGGGAATTACGAGATCTTCATGTCGAAACATTAGGTACGGTATAAAAAAGACCTGCATCTGTGTCCTTACAAATTTACTATTGTGCATGCGTTAAAGCGTCCAGACGAACCTTCGCGTGTTGAGTTCTGCTGGTGGTTTCTGATTGAAGTGAAGTCAGGACTTTTGGATCCTCAGCTTTTCTTTTCTTCAGATGAGGCCATTTCCAGAATCTTCTGTGATCTTCGTTAAAAGAGGCTAAATCTCATTGGGAGAGAGTTGTATAGCTTAGCACCAGACATTAGGAATGAACGGTTGTAAATAGATGTACGATTTATAGGTTTAGTAAGCGGAGAGTCCGCCTGTGTGGTGTAGTGGTTAGTGTGATTATCTGCCACCCCCGGAGGCCCGGGTTCGATTCCCGGCTCTGCCACGAAATTTGAAAAAAGTGGTACGAGGGCTGGAACGGGGTCCGCTCAGCCTCTGGAGGTCAACTGAGTAGAGGTAGGTTCGATTCTCACCTCATCCACCTTGGAAGTGGTTTTGCGTGGTTTCCCACTTCTACTCCTGGCAAATGCCGGGATGGTAACTAACTTCAGCCCACGGCCGCTTCCTTCCCTCTTGTCTATCCCTTCCAATCTTCCCATCCCCCCCGCAAGACCGCTGTTCAGCATAGCAGGTGAGGCCGCTTGGGTGAGGTACTGGTCATCCTCCCCAGTTGTATCCCGACCCTTAGTCTGGAGCTCGAGGACACTGCCCTTGAAGCGGCAGAGGTGGGATCTCTGGCGGAGTTCGATGAGAAAACCTACCCTGGAGGGTAAACAGATAAGGAAAAAGCAAGCCGGGAGTTGGATTGAGTGTAATGCTAATTAGTGGGGGAGAAGTAGCTAATAGCTAATATCAAAGGAAAGATCCTGCGAAAAAAGATCATTATCATACAGTTTTTCTTCCTCGTTATATTGAGGTTGTGAAAACCGAATGAACTCCTTATGAGTTTCCTACCCAGTCAGTGTATGTAATACTCATAAAATGAAAAGTCACATCACGGATTCTGCACACAACTGGAGGACTCGTGGTTATGATTATGGTATCAACATACTCGAAAAAATCTTTCTCCAGCTTACCCCATTTAATTTTTTTTTCTTTTGCTTTACGTCCCACCGACACAGATAGCTCTTATGGCGACGATTGGATGGAAAAGGCCTAGGAATGGGAAGGAAGCGGCCGTGGCCTTAATTAAGATGAAATTAATTAATGGGAAACCATGGAAAACCATTTTCAGGGCTGCCGACAGTGGGGTTCGAACCCACTATCTCCCGATTACTGGGTACTGGCCGCACTTAAGCGACTGCAGCAATCGAGCTCGGTCCACTTAATTCTAGGGTCGTTGGAGATACACAAGTTCATTTTGGTTTTTGCCGTGAGTTTAAGGTCGTATGCCCTTCCTGACACCAGTTGATTTTTAAGAACAAAATCGACGGGGATTCGAACCTCAACTCTTCGGGAGGAAATCCAGTAGCTAAGCCACTGAGCTAATCACGTCCCCCGTCAGCGTACACGTATAACTACGTAAATTACCAACATTGCTGTCCGCCTCCGTAGCGTAACAGTTAGTGTTATTAGCTGCCGTCCTCGGGGGCCTGGGTTTGATTCCCAGTACTGCCAGAAATTTAAGAATGGCAGGAGGGTTGGTATGTGGTTGAAATGCTACATGCAGATCACCTCCATTGGGTGTGTGCCTGAAAAGAGCTGCACCACCTCGGGATGAGGACACGAATTTGCATTTGCACCAACATTGCTTTAAACAATTCTCGTACAGACTAAATTATCGTTCCACTACTGGTCATTTTTGTGATATTTGTGCTTGAACAAATAGAAGTGAAACGAATGCCCGGTGATCAGACATTCACATTTAGTCCTTTACTATCCGTCTAAAAGTTGTACTGTACAGCGGGCTTGTCTGCATGCTGTGGGCAGAGGAACAAAACCTCTTCTTTGACGATATTGAACACTCTCAATTTACTATAGTAAGAGAGCGAAATATCAAGGTTGCTTTACGAGGTGGTGGGTTCGAACCTTACCATAGGTAACTCTGAATATGGTTTCATTGGTTTCTCATTTTAATTAAGCACCATGGCCTCCACCTACCCACTGCTAGAGTATTATTTTATCCTCTCTTTACTGCAGACCTATCTAATTTCATTGGAAATAATAAGTAAGAATAAGAAAATTAAGAACAATACTAAGCGAATTGCTTCCTTGATACGAATATTATGAATCGCGCAAGCATAAAGTTGCCTTCAGGAGATGTTTGGTTCGAATCCCATTGTCGACACCCTTGAAGATGGTTTTTCCGTGTTTCCATGTTATGCACCAAATGACAATTTTGTACTTTAATTAAAGCCATGACTGCTGCGTTGCCAAAAATCTGTTTGAGTTTAGTTTGACTTTAAACACAGATAATAAAACAATGTCATTTGACATCTCCATGGCTAACATGCTAGTTACCATTGTGATATTTGTCCCTGAGAAATTCTAGGTTCTATTCCCGCCTGTTTTGAGGATTTTAACCTTAACTGATTTTCTCTAGCTCGGGGACCGGTTCATTGTAACTTAGATTTGATCCAAGTAAGGTCCCATCCTCACAGACGTACCGGTTGCCCACGGGAGTCAGCTTGCTCCAGGACCACGTGCCAAATACAATTCAGTTCTTCATAATTTGTTGTTTTCTCTTCCGTTCCTTCCAATATCCTTTCATCCTTTTACCATGCTGTTTTTGTGTCCTCGGACCACTTCGCATCAGGCTTATTGTTCAATCTTCCTTGGAATCATTCCATACTTACTACCTTCTTTTTTAAAATCTCTCTGTCCATAGTTTCTTCTTCTCTTATATTATTTCTTTCTAAACCTTTCTTTACATCCAGAATCCAGCTAGTTGTTGCCTTTTTTTCCCAAAGGTACTCGAAAATCCTTTTTGTTAATCTGGAATTATCCATTCTGTACATATGTCCAAACATTTGCAATCTCCTTTTTGTTATGGTTTCTGTTATGTTTTCTACGTTCCTGTATATGTCATCATTATATCTTAATTTTCATACTTCTGTCGTTTCCACAGGGCCTAAGATTTTTCTCATGATTGTCCTTTCTAGTACCTCAAGTTTATGTAATCTATAGTTTAGTACCTGGCATTCACTTGCGCCACTCTAGTGTAGTGCCTTATTTTAAGATTTTTAGATAGACACTTTTTATTATAAAAATTATTTGTGATATCATATGCTCTTTCTATCTTGTGTACCCTTTCTTCTACTGCAGATTTGTCTAAACCGTTTTCTTGAATTATTTCTCCCAAATATTCGAATTTCGTTACACTTTCCACTGGACCAATATCATTTGCCAAAAATTTTGGAGCATTCTTAATGTCTGTAATAAATGTTGTTTTTTCTACAGATATTCTCAAACCTGTCTTCTTGGCTGTTTTTTTTAAATAGATTGATTTGTGTTGTTGCACTTGCTAGATTTCCTGACAATATAGCAAAACCGTCTGCAAATGCTAGGCAATTTATGAAAAAACAATGCCTTTGTTTTTTCTCTCCAAAGTTACCGTCAAAATGTTATGTTCTTTAAGCTTTACATTCCAAATTCTTACAATTTTCTTTAGAACACAGTTGAATATAAGGGGTGACAAACCGTCACCTTGCCGTACCCCTGTATTAATCTTAATAGGTTTTGATATCTCATCCATAAATTTCACCTTTTAAATTGTATCAGTAAGTGTTTCACGTATTAGGTTTGCCAATTTAGTTTTCACTCCAAATTCACGAATTGTTTTATCTATGGTTTATCTATAAACCGAGCCAAAGGCCTTTTTAAAATCTACAAAAATCACAACAATGTCTTTTGAATTCAATATCCTATGGTGAATTATGGATTTTAAGTTAAACATTTGTTCTGAACGTGATCTACCTTTTCGAAATCCAGCTTGATACTCACCCAGTTGCATGTCAGGTGATGTTTCTATTCTATTCAGCAATATTTTTGAAAATACCTTGTATGCAATTTGCAGAAGAGAGATGCCTCTATAGTTATTAACCTTTTTTGTCCCCCTTTTTATGCATTAGGTGTATTAGAGCCACTTTCCATTCTTCTGGAATCCTCTCTGTTCTCCAAATATCTTCAAAGATTAACTGACCGGGCGAGTTGGCTCTGCGGTTAGGAGCGCGCAGCTGTGAGCTTGCATCCGGGAGATAGGGGGTTCGAATCCCACTGCCGGCAGCCCTGAAGATGGTTTTCCGTGTTTTCCCATTTTTACACCAGGAAAATGCTGGAGCTGTACCTTAATTAAGGCCACGGCCGCTTCCTTCCCATTCCTAGGCTTTTCCTATCCCATCGTCGCCATAAGACCTATCTGTGTTGGTGCGACGTAAAGCAAATAGCAAAGATTAACTGCAGCTCTTCAATGATTTTTGATTGAGACCATTTCAAGAGTTCAGCTGTTATAGTGTCTTCTCCACTAGCTTTAATATTTTTAGGATTGTTAATTACTTCTTTAATTTCTTCAGCAGTGGGTGGTATATCTTCCTCCAGATTTTCAGTTGTTTGAGAGAATTCCAACTTATGCTTCGCAAGTATTTCACAATTCTCAGCATTGCTTAGGCCAAGTCTACCATTTTCATCTTTGAAGCATATGCTAGGTGCTTTATACCCCTTTAATTGACTCTTAAAAGTATGGTAGAAGTTTCGAGAGTTATTTTTAACAAAGCTGTCTTGCAGGTCAATAAGTTGTGATTTTTCGAAAGTTCTTTTAACTCCACTTATTATTCTAGCAGTATCTTTCTTTTGTTGTTTGAATTGGTCCTAGTGATCAGTCTTTCTAGAAGATTTTCACCTTTTCCATTGTTTATTCTCTCTTGTAACGCATCTTCACATATTTGATTCGACCAAGGTTTCTCATTTAGGTTTGACTAGCCGAAATTCTTTCTGGGCTGCATTGGTTATTTCTTTAGATAAATCTCGTGACTTCCCATGATAAAATACTTTTATTTCTTCCTGAAATGTTTCCAATGTTTCTTGTGTCATTTGAAGTCTATTTCTGTTATATTTGTTTACTTTTCCCCTCTTCTGTGACTTCTGTTGGGTAAGAATTTTAGACAAGTAGTGATCGGAATCAAACTCTCTGCTTCTTACTACATTGACATTCATAATTTCTTTCATGTTTCTTATGGATATAGGCACATGATCCAGTTGAAATTCACCTAGTAACGGATTTGGAGGAATCCATGTTTTATCTTTCCTTGGCAATTTCTTGAAGAAATTTGAGATTAACTTCAGTTGAACGTTTTTACAGACAGTAATTAATATCATTCCATTGATGTTTGTTCTTTGGTGTGCGGCATATTCTCCCCCTATTGGGTATGAATTATCTCTCTTCTTCCTTGGGCATTGAAATCTCCAAGTAATATCAGCAAATTTGATTTTGGAATTTTAGATAATTCATCATCCAGGAGTGTCCAGAATTCCTCTACTTTATTTGGGTTCTTTTTCTTGTCTTCATTTATTGGTGCATGAAGTTAATTAAAGTATATTTTTTGTAGTTCATTGTTAAAAGATATATCCTCTCTGAGCGGTATTTGAATTCAGTTACATTGTCTAATAATCTTTTATTATTATTATCAATGCAGTTGTCATTTTTCTTTATCTGATACGGAATTAAGCTATTCTGTTGATAAGGCTTCATTGACCCTAATGGGGTGGCCACGATCTTGTTTCCTTTCTTGATTTAGGGATCCTACCACACAAGCAGTAGTTATCTACAACACGAGATCTCAAGAGCAGATGTTGCTACTTCATTTTGAACGAAGGGTCGTCGTGACGTCATGTGATGTATGATCGAACCGTACGTATCAATCATTGTCCCGCCCATTGACTTCATCATCCCCTCAACTACCCCTCCCCCACCCCCTCTTTCCCCACTCCTCACCATGCCGTACCAAGAAGTCCCAAGCTCATATTGATTCATTCGTACTCGCTCAGTCACTGAGCCGAACGTTCATTCGCCACGGACATTCAGTCACATTCCTTTTCCGCTGTGTTTGTACGGGTGGGGGAACAGAGGGAAGGGTTTTACATGGACTTATCGCTCAAGTCGAGGAGCTACTTCAACTCTGACATTTCAAGCAAAGCATGCAAAATGCTGTCAAGAAGAAGTGTTCTCCATCCTTGTCTTCAATTCAAGATTTCCTTCTCTCAGTAGTAACTCTATTGTTCCGTTCATCATGCCATTTTATGCGCCTGTCTTAGGCATTTGAATTCTGTGTTTGAAGTGAGCGATAGTTTGCCATGATTCTTCAGAGCTTAGACTGACCGAGACATTGGGTAGTCAGAAATTCTGGGGGCGATAGCGTGAAGAAACCAGGAATAATATTGAGGGTCAGATAAATTTTTAATACTGCTATTGACCAGAATGGAATATATGAGGCATGGAATATATAGAACTCCACCAAAGAGAATTCAAAATCAAAATCAAATCAAAATCTCCTTATTTGAAAATGAGGTGTCTACCTCGATGGCAAATGGTACACTAAAATACATTATTGTCAAGCACTAAATATTAAATTAACAAGAGAAGAAAATTTTCCTATAATACAATTTACGCTAACAATTTTTTCTATTAAACACACAGCTCATCCTTAATAAATTTATATTGTTTACAAAATTCTACTTACAATATCTCCTGTACTAACAAATATAGTCAACTGATATAAAGTATGTGGAATTACTTCAAATGATACTGTACAACTGGTATAAGATTAAGATTTACATTGCATTTATTTACTTTTTTTTTTCTTTACCCATTCTGGAACCTAAGTAGCATAACGACCTGCTGCGTCTTAACCAGAGCCCCTTTTTCCACCACTTTTCAGAGTTCCTGAAGGGCCTTCACAGCTACCGTAGCGGTCCCAGGGCCCTCGAAGTCCCCACTGTACTTCACCCCTACAGGCAGTCCCCTACTTTGGCTGTCCAACTCCTTAGACCAGGGGATGGAATTAATTTATTTACACACATTTTTATTTATATTAACCTGCATTGGTCGAATGCCCTCTAACATTTAATTTATTTTCTCTGTTGTTGTTTATTCTCTTCTTGAATATCTGTACAGATTTTGGAAAAGGATCAAACACTACCCCTGGTAAACTGTTCCACTCCTTCACACCCTTCCCAATGAATGAAAATTTACCCCAATCGCTTCTGCTAAAATTTCTTCTAATTTTATATTTGTGGTCAGTCCTGTCGATATAATTATTTTCCAACTGAAGCCTCTCACGGATATCTCCCCATGCTGCTTCTCCTGTATAGGCTCTATATAATCCTATAAGTCTAGTTTTCTCCCTTTGCTTACTTAAAGTTTCCTACCCTAGTTCCTTTAACATTTCTGATACACTACTCTTTCTCCTGAAATCCCCTGTTACAAATCTTGCTGCTTTCCTCTACACACTATCTATTTCCTTTATAACTAGACTTATATCTGGTGCATATCCATATTCATGTTCTGTCAGTACATTATGAAGAAAAATATTTTTGACCAAAAAGTATTTCCATATTATGTACAGGATGTCAGAAATACGGCTACACATTCAAAATAAATGTTGAATATTATTTTATACTGCAGGAGGAAAAGATCAATGCCTTATAAAAACATCAGTTGTTCGTTTTAGGTAAGAGTCTATCTGCATTTAGAGATAACGTCCCTTCTAACCTACTGTATGTGTGTCCAAGAATTGAACGACGATGTCCCTGTCGGAAGTATGGAGCTGTGTGAATTTGTTTTAAAATGTGAAAACGACGCGTGTTGGTTTCACGAATTTTAATTGTGCCAGGAAGCTGTGCTCCACGTGAACAGCAGTATTCATCGATAAAACTGTGTTATGCTGGAGAGTATCCTTGAGTTACAGAACAGACATATTCAAAGTGTAGATCAATCACAGTTTGGATTATGATTGGAAGGAATGTTAGGAATGCGATTCTTGGAGGAGAGTTTATACCATACTTGCATGTAAACGGTGAGCAGTTTAACACATTCAAATGACTGATCGGTGGTGTTGTGTATTGTTCTTTAGTTTGAAGAATTGCCTTTCTAGCGGTAATGTCTCATTACCGTTATCATAATACTGACATCACACTATGCGATCAAGCACGTAGCCATATTTCTGACTCAGCCTGTACAGTACAGACTTTAAGACACCTCCGATTGAATTTCTGTATATCTGTATTGTAACCCTGCGGGGTGTAGCTACATTATTTTTCTACCTCAGCTATTCAGCGGCATTCTTTTTTCGCCTTCAATCGGGGTTCCTCTTCGCTCTTCCTCGCGGTTAGGCGGGATCATGTTATGGAATCCTGATAAATGTGAAAAGATTGAGACGTAAAGTATGTCTCGGGCAATGGCACGTAGGTAAGGTAAATATTGAGTAAAAAAGTGGGTGTACTAAAATACACGAATGTGATCGCATTTATTCACACTCGAAACAATAAAGTGTAGGCGGACCGTTAAATTGACAAACAAATCTCAAGGGAATTCCTAATTATCTCACGCTATTCATTCCGTTATTTTACAACAATAGGACTCTATCTATACAGTGTTGAAAACAGTAAACAAACAATGGCTGCCGGATTCCACAACCAGTGTACTTTAAATTTAAATATAACGTATTCCAATGCAACATTAGATATGAATTATTAACATTACCAAGAGATCAAACCACAAGCTCAGAATTAAATTATGTAACATCACTCTGGAATTCGTCCGGCTACGAATGTTCTATAAAAGTCTTACAATACTTATTTGTTCATTCATTACTTCTCGCTTTATATCGAATGGAATTTGGGGCATAAATCCTTCATTTAACGCAGTTCCTCTTTGCAAGGCCAAGGAAAAATATTGTCCACTGAAGTAAAACATGAATGCAAACCGTCCTCGTAAATCTGAAAGAGATTCAAAACATTAAAAAATCGCCATGACAGTCGATGAATGCGACAACAATGTCACGTTTAGACACAGAAAGATTCAAGGCTGTCACCAAAAGTGAAATCTCGCTAAAAGGACAACTAAAATTTACACAAATAAATGCGAGGCCGCGAGAAACATCTCAACTTGAAAGAAGTGTACGTATAGGTGGCGAATACGCAAATATGATACCCACAGTAGGAGAAATGGACATGCAAAGCATTTGCATTCTAATCCACTAAAAGATGCATTTCCCATATCAGCACACAGAAAACAGTTCAATACTGAACTACTACAGTTTCGAATATCCAATCTCTGCGTCGTGATCTTGGGTATACTGTAAAGGAATTCTAGGCTATAATATCTAATTCAACCATGCACACACTAAACATAATAAGAATAATTCCATGCTCAATCCTAAAGTACCTTCCTCAGGAGATGAAACATGAAACAGTACGTTGAAACAGTAAGTAGGCTTAAATCACTGGGTTGAGTAAGACATACGGCTGTCTCGAAAGTATACCCCAAAAATTCATGTAACAATATTAGCTATATTCACTGTCCATACACAAAGACTTGTTGATCTATCTAACATCGTATATTGTTGTTGTTGTTTGAGTCATCAGTCCATAGACTGGTTTGATGCAGCTCTCCATGCCACCCTATCCTGTGCTAACTTTTTCATTTCTACGTAACTATTGCATCCTACATCTGCTCTAATCTGCTTGTCATATTCATACCTTGGTCTACCCCTACCGTTCTTACCACCTACACTTCCTTCAAAAACCAACTGAACAAGTCCTGGGTGTCTTAAGATGTGTCCTATCATTCTATCTCTTCTTCTCGTCAAATTTAGCCAAATCGATCTCCTCTCACCAATTCGATTCAGTATCTCTTCATTCGTGATTCGATCTATCCATCTCACCTTCAGCATTCTTCTGTAACACCACATTTCAAAAGCTTCTATTCTCTTTCTTTCTGAGCTAGTTATCGTCCATGTTTCACTTCCATACAATGCCACGCTCCACACGAAAGTCTTCAAAAACATCTTTCTAATTCTGATATCAATGTTTGAAGTGAGCAAATTTCTTTTCTTAAGAAAGCTCTTCCTTGCTTGTGCTAGTCTGCATTTTATGTCCTCCTTACTTCTGCCATCGTTAGTTATTTTACTACCCAAGTAACAATATTCCTCTACTTCCTTTAAGACTTCATTTCCTAATCTAATATTTCCTACATCACCTGCCTTCGTTCGACTGCACTCCATTACTTTTGTTTTGGACTTATTTATTTTCATCTTGTACTCCTTACCCAAGACTTCATCCATACCATTCAGCAACTTCTCGAGATCTTCTGCAGTCTCAGATAAAATAACAAAATCATCGGCAAATCTCAAGGTTTTGATTTCCTCTCCTTGGACTGTGATTCCCTTTCCAAATTTCTCTTTGATTTCCTTTACTGCCTGTTCTATGTAAACATTGAAAAGGAGAGGGGACAAACTGCAGCCTTGCCTCACTCCTTTCTGGATTGCTGCTTCTTTTTCAAAGCCCTCGATTCTTATCACTGCAGACTGATTTTTATACAGATTGTAGATAATTCTTCGTTCTCGGTATCTGATCCCTATCATCTTCAGAATCATAAATAGCTTGGTCCAATCAACATTATCGAATGCCTTTTCTAGATCTACAAATGCCATGTACGTGGGCTTGTCCTTCTTGATTCTAAGATCAGACGTAAAGTCAGAATTGCTTCACGTGTTCCTACATTTCTTCTGAAGCCAAATTGATCTTCTCCCAACTCAGCTTCAACTTGTTTTTCCATTCTTCTGTAAATAATACGTGTTAAAATTTTGCAGGCATGAGATACTAAACTAATGGTGCGGTAGTTTTCACATCTGTCAGCACCGGCTTTCTTGGGAATAGGTATAACAACATTCTGCCGAAAATCGGATGGGACTTCTCCTGTCTCATACATCTTGCACACTAAATGAAATAACCTTGCCATGCTGGTTTCTCCTAAGGCAGTCAGTAATTCAGAGGGAATATCATCAATTCCAGGTGCCTTGTTCCTATTTAGGTCACTCACAGCTCTGTCAAACTCCGACCTCAAAATTGGGCCTCCCATTTCATCAGCATCAACAGACTCTTCATGTTCCAGAACCAACTTATCTATATTTTTACCTTCATACAACTGTTGGATATGCTCCTGCCATCTTTCTGCTTTGTCTTCTTTCCCTAGAAGTGGCTTTCCATCTGAACTCTTAATATTCATGGACCTAGATTTCCTTTCTCCAAAGGTTTCCTTGATTTTCCTTGATTTTCCTGTATGCAGCATCTACCTTTCCCAGGACCATACAGCCTTCGACATCCTTGCACTTCTCCTTCAGCCATTCTTCCTTAGCTACCTTGCACTTTCTATCCACTTGATTCTTTAATCGCCTGTATTCTTTTCTGCCTTCTTCATTTCTAGCATTCTTGTATTTTCGTCGTTCATCAATCAGGTCTAGTATATCCTGAGTTATCCACTGATTCTTAGTTGATCTTTTCTTCCTTCCTAACATTTCTTCAGCAGCCCTACTGACTTCATTTTTCATGACTCTCCACTCTTCCTCTATAGTGTTTCCTTCAGCCTTTTCATTTAGTCCTTGTGCAACATGTTCCTTGAAACAATCCCTCACACACTTTTCTTTCAACTTGTCTAGATCCCATCTTTTTGCATTCTTTCCTTTCTTCAATTTCTTCAACTTCAGATGTCATTTCATGACCAACAAGTTGTGGTCAGAGTCCACGTCTGCTCCTGGGAAAGTTTTGCAATCCAACACCTGGTTTCTGAATCTCTGCCTAATCATAATGAAGTCTATTTGATACCTTCCAGTGTCTCCAGGTCTCGTCCACGTATACAGCCGTCGTTTGTGGTCCTCTTTCGTTCCTTTGTCCCAATCCAAATTCTCCTACTGTACTACCTTCTCTTCCTTGGCCTACCACTGCATTCCAGTCTCCCATCACAATTAGATTCTCATCACCTTTTACATATTGTATTAAATCTTCTATCTCCTCATATATTCTTTCAATTTCTTCATCATCCGCTGAACTAGTAGGCATATAGACCTGCACTATTGTGGTGGGCATTGGTTTGGTGTCTATCTTGACGATAATAATTCTTTCACTATGCTGGTCGTAGTAGCTTACCCGCTGCCCTATTTTCTTATTCATTATTAAACCAACTCCTGCATTTCCCCTGTTTGATTTCGTGTTGATAATTCGGTAGTCGCCTGACCAAAAATCTTGTTCTTCCTGCCAACGTACTTCACTTATACCAACTACATCTAACTTTAGCCTATCCATCTCCCTTTTCAGATTCTCTAACCTACCACAACGATTCAAACTTCTAACATTCCACGCTCCGACTCGCAGAATGTCAGTATCCATCTTCCTGATGATCGCCCCCTCTCGTGTAGTCCCCACCCGGAGATCCGAATGGGGGACTAGTTTACCTCCGGAATATTTTACCCGGGAGGAAGCCATCATCAGTACATCATTCATACAGAGAGAGCTGCATGTCCTCGGGAGGTAGTTACGGCTGTAGTTTCCCGTTGCTTTCAGCCGTGTAGCAGTATCAACACAGCTAAGCCATGTTGAGTATTATTACAAGGCCGTATCAGTCAATCATCTAGACTGCCGCCCTTGCAACTACCGAAAGGCTGCTACCCCCCTTTCGATGGACCATTCGTTAGTCTGGTCTCTCAACAGATACCCATCCGATATGGTTGCACCTGCGGCTCGGCTATCTGCATCATTGGACACGCAAGCCTCCCCACCGCGGCAAGGTCACATGGTTCGCAGAGGAGGACATCGTATATACCCCTCTTAATTCATACATTCGCATTATCTCGAAGATTCACTAGCCTCTCGTTATTTTTCTTTTTTTTTCTTCACGTTTTGTTTTACGTCGTACCGACACAGATAGCTTTATGGCGACGATGGGACAGGAAAGTCTTAGGAGTGGGAAGGAAGTGGCCACGGCCTTAATTAAGGTACGTCCCCAGTATTTGCGGTGTGAAAATGGGGAACCACGGAAAACTATATTCAGGGCTGCCGACAGTGGGCTAGAATCCACTATCTCCCGGATGCAAGCTCACAGCTGCGCACCTCTAATCGCACCGCCAAATCGCCCGGTCCTCTCATAATCATCAGAAGATTGTGCGTTACATATACCATCGAAGATTCAATAACTACTCCTATATTAACATTTGAAGACTCGCAGTCATATCGTCGCAGACTAAATTACTTATCCATTATTATTATTATTATTATTATTATTATTATTATTATTATTATTATTATTATTATTATTATTATTACTAGAGTCAGGATGTTTAAGCACTCAAAATTTACAGAATAGGCAGGCACTTCAGATTCAGAACAGACAGTTTAAAACATTATGAATATTTAAACATATATTTATATAAGAACACAATAATGTACAAATTTACGATTGGCCGCATGTTGTATTGAAAAGTACTCTTTTCGTATTTCACTGTTTCTTCATACACTGTACGCAGAAAAACTGCTCCGTCTGTTTAAAATACATCAGTACCAAATTCCCTAACATAATCATAGAGTTTGCTGCTCAATGGTGTAAACCTCGATATACTGCGTTCATCTGTACTCGGCGTTTACTATTAATATCCGACTCGTTCGCTGAATGGTCAGCGTACTGGCCTTCGCTTCAGAGGGTCCCGGGTTCTATTCCCGGCCGGGTCGGGGATTTTAACCGTCACTGGTTAATTCCAGTGGCCCGGGGGCTGGGTGTTTGTGCTGTCCCCAATATCCCTGAAACTCACACACCACACATAACACTATCCTCCACCACAATAACACGTACTTACCTAAACATGGCAGATGCCGCCCACCCTCATCGGAGGGTCTGCCTTACAAGGGCTGTACTCGGCTAGAAATAGCCACACGAAATTATTATTTACTACTAATTGATGTTTACAGAAAATCGTATCCTAAAATAGTCTATAACATACAGGCTATTTTAGAACAAAGACTCGGAGGGGAAATTATGATTTTATAAAAAAATAAGTGAGAGCCATGCGGTATTTATCAGTTCATTAGGGGATCCAGGTAGCCTTAGAATTCGTAGAATATCTTTATATTTACAAGGGTTGGAGTACTTGTGACCTGCTGATCTCTCACCGTCACCATTACCGGCAGTCAGTTTTAAATTCCTAGATGAGAGAATATTACAATAGCACTTTTGTGTTCTAAGAAAAGTGTATCATACCAAAATAACGCGGAAAAATGAATGAATAGCCTATATACATTTATATCTGTAAAAACAAATGGTGATGCTTGAAGGGATGTAACATGTAGGTCATCGTCCCCTGTAAAGAAACAAAAAACAAAAAAATAGGCACTGTCGTATAAAATGCAGCAAAGAATTAGAAATATAAACATTGGCCCTACCATTACCATAATACCAAAACATGTTTACTGTATATATGTCTCTCCTGTATCAACACAGCAAAATGAAAGCAAAATAACCGGGCTTTTATTATTACTAATTGATACTTTGAATACCTACAGTTTCTCTACTTTCTCTCGAAATTTTATTTAGAGTATACTTCTTTCCAGGACGTAAGTAAACGTAACTTCCCCTAAACATTATATTTTAGAGATGCAACGCATCAGGTGAAGTCTTTTCTTTCCTGTGTGTAATGTCTGAGTAGTCTCTTGATAGATAGAAGGGGGGGGGGAAGGGTCATCAGTCATATTAGTGATTCACGTGAGTGACGACGAGTCTACCCCGCCCTTCGTCCCCTATTCCCCTCCTCGCTGTGGTTGGGCTCGGTAAATGGGAAAGTGATACTTCCATGACGTCACCATCCAGATAGCTTCGTGCGTGGCAAGTCCATTTAAAACACCTGCACGATTTTATAATATATATGTATCTATATACTATAGCTGGCTGCGAATCCCGTGGATTATTTAGGGTTTTCATTCCACCCTTGTTAATGAAGTCTAATTGAGAAGCGATGGAGTGATCAGATACCAACATTACATATGCACCCCTTACCCCCTGCCACGGCTAAGCCTATCCAATGCTTCCCTCTCGAACCTACAGCCCCCACGACCCCCCTGCTGTGGGCAGGACTTCGCGACGAAAAAACGATGGTTGCGTTTCATTTTGCACGCACAAAATTGCATTATTGTTTCTGTAATTAAAATGCTTCAATAAACATTCTCTTCACATTCGAAAGGCTCAAATAAAAAAATTGGCATTCCACTGCCATATTAGCTCCAATTTATGTACTGAGCTCTTCCAATCTGAAAAAATACTCCAACAAAATAAATAATTAATTAAGTAAATAAAAATGAATGAATAAATAAATAAATAAATAAATAAATAAATAAATAAATAAATAAATAAATACTCCTCTGATAATAATAATAATAGTAATAATAATAATAATAATAATAATAATAATAATAATAATAATAATAATAATAAATTGGAAACCAATCTAATCATTTCACTCTCATCCATTCATCTTAAACTGTAAATGCTTCGCCAATGTAAAAGAATATGTAGGGATGTAAATGAATGAAATAAGAAAATAAATTCGTACTTCGAATATAATTTGGAATAATATTCTAAATGTATAATGGATCTTTTCACAATGAGTTATGTTTTAGAACATAGAGATGAAAATAAATCACCTCTGCGTCATTTATAATTATTTACATTCACTACTCCTGTGCAGAAGTAAGGCTGGTCGGATTCATAATATCTTATACTAACGCTTGCCGAGCTTCTATTGAGTTATAGCCTACATGTGAAAAATGAAAATCCACAGCCTGTTTCCAGTCATTCGACCGAATCAGGAATGGAATGTATGTAGCCCCCATCTAGCGGCGAGGATAGGAATTGTGCCGGCTGCCGAAGCCTGTCGCACTCCTCTGGGGCAATAATTAATGAGTGACAAATGAAATGAAATGATACTGGAGAGTGCTGCTGGAATGAAATATGGCAGGGAAAACCGGACTGCACAGAGAGAAACCTGTCCCCCTTCCGCTTTGTCCATTACAAATCTCACATGGTGCGACCGCGATTTGAACCACGTAACCCAGCAGTGAGAGGCCGGTGCGCTGCCGCCTGAGCCACGCAGGCTCTAACCTACACGTAATGGAATAAAATAATACTGCCGTTCCAGGCATAGTTAGATTAGAGACACTTCTCAAATATCTCAGTTAGTGTAGGTCCCATTAGAAAACTGCAGAGAACTAAAGGAGTTTCTTTTCAATCTTTATGTATTTATACTGCTTTGAAACGAGAAATGATTACAGGGTTATTTAAGATAAAAAATTCAACTCTATTGTATTATTATGTATTATTAATATTATGCCAGAAAATGTAAGACTAAGAATACAATAATTCCTTAAATAATCCATCAAATGTTTCCAAAATTAGAAAAGTATTATTTTGCAGAGAAACGTCTGGTATAATGTTTTACCAGCCATGTATGGGATCACCTAACAATCAACACTTACCGTAGAATGTCGAAGAGAAAAGAATGTGGATTACCTCTGAATAATGTTACTTGGACATTGAGAAGGTTCTCTCAACTCCTTTCTCCTCTAGTGGAGCAAATTTCATATAAGCCAAGTAATTAACCTCTAGAAATTCTACAAGAAACAACGTGCACTTACACATTGAATGTTTTCGGGAGTGCAAGGATGAGAAAGTGGTAGGATTGGAATGGTAGCGGCCGTGGCCTTAATTAAGGTACAGTTTCGGCATTTGTCTGGTATCAAAATGAGGAACCACGGAAAACCATCTTCGGGGCTGCCGACGGTGGGATTCGGAGCCACCATCTCACGAATGCATGCACACAGCAACGCGACCCAAACCGCATGGCCAGCTTGCTCGGTAATAGCAATTGACCTCTATGAACTAAATCCTTTCTTTATTTTCCTGAAAAACTGACCTTTCTTTGATAATTTCCTTTCTACCTCTAAATTCACAGTCCCTCCTTTTGGAACAGATTAATCACTACAAACCAGCCACTATCTGCTACTATCGTCTCCAGATTTACCCTCCCAGATATCCCTACACTTGATACGTCACATTTTCTGATCCATTAAGTTCAATTGAAATTTACACTGACTGACAGAGCAAATGCAACACCAAGAAGGAGTGGTCAGAACTTTATGCCAATTGCAGGGTAGACTGAGGTCACTGAGGTATGCTCATGATGTGAAATGCGCCGCTGTGCTGCGCACGAAGCGAACGATAAATGGGACACGGCGTTGGCGAATGGCCCACTTCGTACCGTGATTTCTCAGCCGACAGTCATTGTAGAACGTGTTGTCGTGTGCCACAGGACACGTGTATAGCTAAGAATGCCAGGCCGCTGTCAACGGAGGCATTTCCAGCAGACAGACGACGTTACGAGGGGTATGGTGATCGGGCTGAGAAGAGCAGGTTGGTCGCTTCGTCAAATCGCAGCCGATACCCATAGGGATGTGTCCACGGTGCAGCGCCTGTGGCGAAGATGGTTGGCGCAGGGACATGTGGCACGTGCCAGGGGTCCAGGCGCAGCCCGAGTGACGTCAGCACGCGAGGATGGGCGCATCCGCCGCCAAGCGGTGGCAGCCCCGCACGCCACGTCAACCGCCATTCTTCAGCATGTGCAAGACACCCTGGCTGTTCCAATATCGACCAGAACAATTTCCCGTCGATTGGTTGAAGGAGGCCTGCACTCCCGGCGTCCGCTCAGAAGACTACCATTGACTCCACAGCATAGACGTGCACGCCTGGCATGGTGCCGGGCTAGAGCGACTTGGATGAGGGAATGGCGGAACGTCGTGTTCTCCGGTGAGTCACGCTTCTGTTCTGTCAGTGATAGTCACCGCAGACGAGTGTGGCGTCGGCGTGGAGAAAGGTCAAATCCGGCAGTAACTGTGGAGCCCCCTACCGCTAGACAACGCGGCATCATGGTTTGGAGCGCTATTGCGTATGATTCCACGTCATCTCTAGTGCGTATTCAAGGCACGTTAAATGCCCACCGCTACGTGCAGCATGTGCTGCGGCCGGTGGCACTCCCGTACCTTCAGGGGCTGCCCAATGCTCTGTTTCAGCAGGATAATGCCCGCCCACACACTGCTCGCATCTCCCAACAGGCTCTACGAGGTGTACAGATGCTTCCGTGGCCAGCGTACTCTCCGGATCTCTCACCAATCGAACACGTGTGGTATCTCATTGGACGCCGTTTGCAAACTCTGCCCCAGCCTCGTACGGACGACCAACTGTGGCAAATGGTTGACGGAGAATGGAGAACCATCCCTCAGGACACCATCCGCACTCTTATTGACTCTGTACCTCGACGTGTTTCTGCGTGCATCGCCGCTCGCGGTGGTCCTACATCCTACTGAGTCGATGCCGTGCGCATTGTGTAACCTGCATATCGGTTTGAAATAAACATCAATTATTCGTCCGTGCCGTCTCTGTTTTTTCCCCAACTTTCATCCCTTTCGAACCACTCCTCCTTGGTGTTGCATTGTCACTGTCAGTCAGTGTATATGGATACCTCAGTTCTGTATATTATACAAAAAGTATGGTTGTAATCAAATAGCTAAGGTAGCCGATAACTGAGTGGCTTTATTGGTGTAATACCTTCTCTCCAAGGTAATCGTGATTCGAACCTTAGTCAGTGCATGCAAGTTTCTTTATTTTATTTCATTATATGGAAGGTAAAGCCTCCGAGGCTCAGGCGGCAGCACACTGGCCTCTCGCCGCTGGGTTCCGTGGTTTTGTATTGCAAGTTTACAGTCTATAACTTTTGTTTATTACTGAATATGAACAGAATTTCACGAAAATTGTTCTGTTACCATACCATGATATTAGTCTAGAATCGTGCTTTGCTTATTCAAAAAGCTTCTTTGGACCCGATTTGATGTGATGACGGTGATGATGATGACGGCGATATTTCGTTGTATGTTATACTGTATGCACAGTATAACATTGAATAGGGTCATACAAATAATCCCATAATCAAAAGAGGATCTATAAAAGCGATACAGCTTGTCCGTATTGGCGCTGTTACGTCTGTTCTCTCATCATCCCAACATAAATGTAGACTTGCAGGATAGCATTTTTAAAATCTGTAAAATGTTGTGACAAATATCAAATGTCAGTGTGCAGCAATAATTGAAGCGTTCTTAATTGGAGACTAACATGGGTATTGGACATGTTTCATATGTCACCCGCACGTAAAGTTTCACTCGATGAGTTTCTCGCTCCCTTGATCCCACCGACCCTCAATGGGATCAGAGCATTCATAATAGCTCAGTTTTCCTATCTTCAAAGAAAAACGTTATGACGTACTACTCGTATTTTTTATATATCCGTCCACAGACGATATCATGGTAAAACCAGATAGGAATAGTATGCACATCGTGCACCACTCATAACTAAAAATCTGCAAAATATAAATGCATATAATTATGCACTTAAAAATAGAATACTGCCATTAAAAGCAACACGGAAGGGCACAGTAAAAAGTGAACAAATTATATTTAAATAATTTTTACCGAGAATCGAACACAAACCTTGTTTTTACTCTATAAGAAATCAACCTTTCTATTCATTGGTACAAAAACTGAGAAGTATCTCTGGGAGGTACTCATTCATCTACCACACAGTATAGATATTGTACAGTTTGACTTTCACTTCTTCGGTCTCTGCGGCATTCTCAAACAACTATTCTTTCTAGATTAAGAAATGTTAACCACACTGAACAATTTGAGCAGGTTGAGCTTCCAGTTGACGTGTGATGTAACTTCCTTGTTCTTTATTATCTTCTGTGCGTCATGCAGACAGTGACACATATATTAATATTTAATAAGCATGGTTACAGACTATTGTAGGTGCTTAGGCGATGCTCTCAAACAATACATAATTGCAATCTGTCACCGAATTGTGTTGCGTTGTGGTGTTATATAAAGCCAAAGGAACCGGATTCCACTGTCCTCTATACTACACAACGGAGATTATAGCTGGAAATCCCCGGCTGCGCATGTTACTTCCTCTGTGGAGCTGTGTCTTCAATAGAAGCTGCTATCAGCGGTGACACGTGTAAACGAGTCTGTTAGGTTTGCAGACGTGTTTTATAACGTGTACAGATTATTAGCACTAAACAATTCCAGTGTTTCACAAATTTGGCAGGTGTTATTCATCACCTTGTCATCATTTTCAAATTTATTGCAGGGTATCTCCGGCCTTTCATTTATAGATGATCTAACTTAGCTCATATCCCAGAGATCACTCGTGTAATTGTGATTCAGCGTTCAGGAAATACTGTAATGTTAATCAGTTCACATTTCTGATTCTTTTTTTCATTATGCAACAGTGGTGCAACGAAAGGGTTGAAATTCCTTGCTGAAATTTTGACGACGCTTCATTGAGATCCACGGGTTGAGTGGCTCAGACGGTTGAGGTGCTGGCCTTCTGAACCCAACTTGGCAGGTTCGATCCCGGCTCAGTCCGGTGGTATTTGAAAGTGCTCAATTACGTCAGCCTCGTGTCGGTAGAATTTCTGGCACGTAAAAGAACTTCAACGGAACAAGATATCGGCACCTCGCCGTCTCCGAAAACCTAAAAAGTAATTAGTGGGACGTAAAGTCAATGACATAATTATTTCATTGAAATCATCGAACGTCCACAGGTAATCTAATGCTTACCCGCAATACAATTATTCCTTTCAGGCTGTAACTGGTCTGTACCATACAGCATGTACTGCGGGTCAGTATACGTTCAGGTAACATTGCTGATGTACGCTATTGATATTTTCCATACACCTGGGAATGAGAGATTAAAATCCTAATATTATATGACCATCGTCAGGAGGAACAAGATAATTATTATTTTGAATACACGGATATATGATTACATATTTTTTTAATAATATGAAAGTCCTGTCAGAAAGGGAAAGAGTGGGCAAGGATTCTGAGAAATCCTTACCTATGATGTATGGCTCATAACACACTTATTTTTGTGACAATGAAGGTCATCGGCACTCACCAATCATAGAAGATTCAAAACATATGCCGTTAGGAAGCATTATTATTCATCGCAGGAGGTTAACCACTAACTAGACGAATGAGGTGGCTAGATGGAGCAAACGGAGCGTTGTAATTTACAAGATGATGTAGGGAGTGAAAGCAACATGTTATCCGAAAAAACATGTCAGAGCCAAGAAAATATATTAAGAATTACGTCTACGTGTTATGGACAAGAGAATAAAAATATCTCACCTTGATGTCGCTCTACTGGTTGCCAGGCCGTGGCGGTAAAGGTTCACCTGGAGGGACCTGGGTTCGATTGCCTGTTTGAAAGACGAAAAATGTAGAAATGAGATTTCCGCTTCTGGAGTGCTCGTGATCCTGAGGTTCACCCAGTGTACACCAATAATTAATAGCAGGTTAATTTCCGCGGACAAAGAGCCAACCACTCAATCCCACTTAGAGCAGATAGCAAGAGGCCTTCATCTTCCACTCCTCTAAGAGCATTCATAGCCTCTATGGAAATGGCTTTACTTCGCTCCTTGCTATCATCCTGCTGTCTGGCTATATTTTCTGTAGCCTTTATATTTGAGTACGTCTTTTTTTCTGCATTCTGAACCCCCGTTGCGTTGATATGAGAGCCTGTATTTTCTCCTCTAATCTGTAGACGTCGTCAGTAGTCTATATCAAGATACCAGTGTATACGTAATTTTCTTCTTTTCCAGTTAACGCTGTTGCACATTTTAGTATAACGCTAGCTCCTTGAGTAGATTAGTGGTGAAGTGCTGGCCTCCGGAACGAAAGATCATAGATTCAGACCCGATGGAGGTACTTAATTAATTAATTTATTCATTGGAGTTAATTGGACTCAGCCAATGTTCGCCTACAATGAATGCCACAACAGCCAGGAGATACTTGCCATTACATGATCTCCCTCCCCACTCGTAGCAAAGAAAAGTAATCTTCTTGTAGACCATGAAGGCACTTGGAGGAGTAAAAGGTAAAGGCTCTATAGCATGCCTGTAAAAGAAAAAATCATATTCCCGTTTCTTGATACTGGGTCGGGGATGATGTGTGATGTGGCATCATTTTCGGCCAAAATAAGTCTAGGGGACAAGTGAGATGATTAATAAGCAGCAGGGGGGTTCTTACGTTCTGTTCAGGTAAGATTTATATAAAGCCATATTTAAAATAATTTTCTCCGCTTTTGTATTTTGTTCCTTTAGAGGATCGCTCAGTTAAGATACTGTAAAAGGTAAAAATTTGAAATACTTAGGGCCTATCTGTAGTACCGTACTTCTAAACGTGCTGTATCTGAGGGTACTCTGTTTCATTATATCTACATAAGCCATCAGGAAATAATATTCCTAAAAGTTTTGCTTAAGCCTTGACAACTGGTAGCAAAATTTGTATGTATTAATTTTCCAATTAATCTCAAAACCAAATGCAGTAATGGATAGTCACATGCTTACTCTTCAATGTAGCAGTTTTTCAAACTGTAGGTTTAAATACTTTGTTTTTAAGTGTACTTAAAATTGAGGAAAATGACATTGTCAGGATAGGCAGTATGTGCGGTCCTGAAGGGCTATCTGATATGCGAACTTAGCGGAGTGCGTCGAATATGATACGTGGTCATAATTACTCTTGATATTTATTATTGCGGCTCACATGGGACTAAAATAAATGCATACAAATGTTTTGACTGTACGAGACTTCAACCTCCGAACACAAAACACAGGGCTAGCCGTTAAGCACCGCTCAAACCGTAACATCTTAATATCAACATAGTTTCTGATCGACACGATGCATTTATTTTGTACGCGTTGCACGGTTCTATCGTTCATTCATTATTACCTCATTATTGCTGGTTTATGGACAACGAATGCAACTTAAAAATTCATCGCTTTTTCCTACTAATGTTTCAACTTCTGATTTAAGGGAGTTTAGGCACATTACACGAATCGAAGCCTTAAAGCTTTTATCAAAAATGTTTGATCACGATCGAAACATCTTAATTTTCATTAGAGGAAACACACCTTAGCGAAAGAGGGTTACAGCAACAACAAGCAGTAGTATGATGAGTGTGTGAGTGAAAGGATAGTGCACAGCTACGAACGAATACCTTGGAGCTGCAGGCAAGAGACTTGACACGCGCTCTTGTCCCCAGAGTTATGTTATGTGTATCTCTGTTGTAGGGGCAGATTGCATTTGATAGCCATGTGCGTGCTGCTACTCCCTTACTTTTGCAACAGAGTAGAGAAATTTATGGAGTGAACACCTACATATTTGCGTATCACAAAATTCCATTCCGTTTACAACTCACATCAGTTGAAACATTATCCGGAAGGATATATGTTGTATTTATTGCTGATAATCCATTAATAAGGAGGTAAGTTCTGTCTTTCTTCAAGAAGATTATAATATGTTTTGATGCGAGAACGATTCCTCGCGTTCTTTGCTCCCATGAGAGTCAGGGGAATTATTATACCTTAAGAAGGGATAAAAGGAAGTGTGATTAATTCTATTTTCAGATCGTGAGAAATATCTCACTTCTTCAGCATGCCTTAATTTAATCACTAATTACTTCTCAAATCAAATTTCATGGTGATTGCGTCACCTACTACCTTGTTAAAGCCGGGCTCCTTAACGATCCTATTCAGTTTTCTCACTCATATTCTCCACTGCTTGTAAAGACTTGAAGTAACATTAATACTAGATCCAATGATCCATGCCGTGATCGAATTGAAGGACTTGTGGGAAGGAGGACGCATAGGACTATGTGCCCATTTCCAGGAATAAGATCTGAAATAACGGTGACGCTCCACTGTTTGTTGTAGGAAAATTTAGCTTTGATAAGCGAATCCCAGAGTGCTATTCAAATGCCTACCCATGGCATAGTTCGACAGCTGTTCTGTGTTGAGTTATTACTATTTTCTTGGAGTTAACTCATCTTCAACAATACATTCAGTTACGAATAAATCCTATATCTGTTATTGATTGTGGTTTCATTTACGTTAAAACTTATTTTAAATAATATTTTTGTCACAAAACCATATTCAGCTAATTAAGAACTTTGAAGATAACAAAAATGCATCTTTAACTCTTATCCCAGAAAATAAAGTATAATTGTCCAATTAAATGTTAAGCAGCCTTCGTGGCTCAGGCGGCAGCGCGCCGGCCTCTCACCGCTGGGTTCCGTGGTTTAAATCCCGGTCATTTCATGTGAAATTTGTGTTGGGCAAAATAGAGGCGGGACAAGTTTTTCTCCGGGTACTGCGGTTTCCCCTGTCATCTTTCATTCCAGCAACACTCTTCAGTATCATTTCATTTCATCTGCCAGTCATTAATCATTGCTCTAGAGGAGTGTGACAGGCTTCGCCAGCCGACACAGTTCCTATCTTCGCCGCTAGATGGGTCTTCATTCATTCCATTTCTAACCCCGGTCAAATGGCTGGAAAAGAGCTAAGGAATTACTTTTTTTTTTTCAAATGATAATCAAATATTTCTATAAATTTGTTATAGGCCTACTATATTTTCCATGTAATGAATGTATAGTAAACAGTACATCATTTTTATTGTTTATAATTCAGCGTATGAGTATGTAACTCTTAACACTGAATGGCTCTGATGATATATTTGTATAGCCAGGCTGATACGCTCAGACGCTAGATCATGTATTTCTGAACGCAGGTTGGCGTGTTCCATCCCGACCGACCCCGGTGTCATTTTGAGGTATTCATATACCCCAGTGTTGACTTAGTAGATTTACCGGCGCATAATAGAGCGCCTGCGAGACAAACTTCCGACACCTCAGCGTCTCCGAAAACCATTGAAGTAGTTAGTGGAACGTAAAACCTACAGCATTATTATTATTATTATTATTATTATTATTATTATTATTATTATTATTATTATTGTTATTGTTATTATTATTATTATTATTATTATTATTATTATTATTATTATTATTGTTGTTGTATAATGGACGTGATCGTAAAGGTGTCAAATCTGTACGGTCTAACACCGTGGTTAGGCGGTTCGAGTCCTGTTGGTGGAAAAAAATCACATCAGAATGTTGGCCGGCAGTATAAGGGAGGTGGTGGTATACATTTATAATCACTAGATTGCGTGAGAAAAGCCCGGATTCAAATCCGAACCTCTCCGCAGTGCTCATATGTGGTGATGCCATAGGTACGCGGTTGATGGTGATTCGTCCGTCGGATGGAGACGTAAAGCCTTGAGCAGACCCGTTAGTGTTATTCGACAGGATTAGGCTATGTGCCTACTCCGTGTTTCACTCTGTTCATCACCACATCACACCCAGATACGCAGGTCGCTCATGGGTTTAAAATAGAAAGCCCTGAACCAGGTGAGTCGAACACGTCCTCGGACTCTTCCGACACGAAAAGTAATACGCTAAATAAATAAATATATAAATAAATATAAATAAATAAATAAATACAAAAATATCTTATCATTACATTGGGAAAAAATTTCCGTTCGTTAAATTATATGTTAAACTGTTAAAGGAATATTGGTAAGATTAAAACCAATAACCAATAGAAAATTCACAACGTTTCAAAATAAATCAGAAGACAATTGAAGAAACCAGTTATTGTGTTTGATGGAATCAAGCTGTAAATAACACGAAGTCTGTACCAAATAGAATAATAAATCCAGTGCGATGAAAAAGAATGTAGCATAGAGAGATACTCGGGCCTCATACTGAATGACTCATAGAGTGAATTGCTATACTTCTCACTATTTTCTCTGTCGTATTAAGTGTCTTAAAGGAAGGGAGCGGTAAGTAAAGAGAAGGTAAGAGCTTCCATTAAAGCGATTCTTATCCCCTTTTTCAATCATCGTCCTATCTCCACGTAAATGCAATAAGAGCTGTCCAAGCTGACGATGGAATCATGGTCGCTTACCGCTACAAAAGAAAAGCTCATGTCCTAGCAGATGAAACTCGATAAAGTGCATCGCTCCAGCAGCCTTCCTTGTGTGTGGAAGCTGGCGAGAAGAGACTGTTTCTTACTTGTCTTAATTTCTCTGTCTCCCTCTTGCTGCTTTCTGTCCTCTCGAGAGTTCGGGCACTTTGGTGTAAAATTAAGTTTAAATGGAAAGGAAGCTACAGAAGTTGAGATATTAAGTAGAGAATCTCTTTACTGTGAATGTGTGAGTTTTAAGAACATTTTAATGCTTCTGTATGAGCTATAAATTAATTAAAATGTATAATAGCTTGGATTATCATAAGTGGATCTGATCAGTAGTCTTCTATAGCATATAATTTAGTTCAGGAGCGTCAATATCTTGTTCTCGGGAGGTCATTGTTTCGGACGTTGGAACAGTAGCAAATAACTTGACTCAGGACAGTGGAACAGAGTGAGGTGAAGTCACAGCACTCTCTATTGTCCTCGTCTGTTCTAACTTGACTCAGGACAGTGGAACAGAGTGAGGTGAAGTCACAGCACTCTCTATTGTCCTCGTCTGTTCTAACTTGACTCAGGACAGTGGAACAGAGTGAGGTGAAGTCACAGCACTCTCTATTGTCCTCGTCTGTTCTAACTTGACTCAGGACAGTGGAACAGAGTGAGGTGAAGTCACAGCACTCTCTATTGTCCTCAGCTGTTCTAACTTGACTCAGGACAGTGGAACAGAGTGAGGTGAAGTCACAGCACTCTCTATTGTCCTCGTCTGTTCTAACTTGACTCAGGACAGTGGAACAGAGTGAGGTGAAGTCACAGCACTCTCTGTTGTCCTCGTCTGTTCTAACTTGACTCAGGACAGTGGAACAGAGTGAGGTGAAGTCACAGCACTCTCTGTTGTCCTCGTCTGTTCTAACTTGACTCAGGACAGTGGAACAGAGTGAGGTGAAGTCACAGCACTCTCTGTTGTCCTCGTCTGTTCTAACTTGACTCAGGACAGTGGAACAGAGTGAGGTGAAGTCACAGCACTCTCTATTGTCCTCAGCTGTTAACTTGACTCAGGACAGTGGAACAGAGTGAGGTGAAGTCACAGCACTCTCTGTTCTCCTCGGCTGTTCTAACTTGACTCAGGACAGTGGGACAGAGTGAGGTGAAGTCACAGCACTCTCTATTATCCTCGGCTGTTCTAACTTGACTCAGGACAGTGGAACAGAGTGAGATGAAGTCACAGCACACTCTGTTGTCCTCGTCTGTTCTAACTTGACTCAGGACAGTGGAACAGAGTGAGGTGGAGTCACAGCACTCTGTATTGTCCTCGTCTGTTCTATATTATCTCCATGAGGCTGAATCAATCATCATACAGCATACTATTTTGTTCATAAGGCCGTAAGCGTCATACTGTGACACATAATTCCACTTAGGAGGCCTTGGATCTGAAAATCAGTAGAGGAGCATATACAGTAAATTGACTCAGGGATCCATGAACCTGGACAACAATCTGACAGCACTTCCTTTAGCAACTCAAACTGCACTCAAAAAATTACACAAGAGACTACGGATCTGAACGAAAATCCATCAGCATGCTACTTAATTTAGCAGATCGGAACCTGAACATGAACACAACGACATTTAACTGAATAGGAAGTCATTGGCTGGTAGATCCAGTATGACATGATTGATTCAGCCTCGTGGAGATAATATAGAACAGGCGAGGACAATAAAGAGCGCTGTGACTTCAACTCACTCTGTTCGACTTGCTCACAGTAGACATGTTAGGGGAGTTCGTGAACAGTACAGTGTTCTCCGCAGAAAATTTTAGGCAGCCGGGTGGCAGTAATAAGTAACCGGGTGGGGAATACTGTGCAACAAATGAATATGATAAAATTTCAATTCACTCCCTTCAGGGCATTTAGAATAATATCAGACAGGTGAACATTAACTGCAAAATTGAACTATTTTAGTGTTATCAACTGATCACGAATCACGACCGAGACTTCTAGTGTTCTACTGCTCCTTCGTAGACTTGTAACATCGGGACTTACCACTCTGTTGCTGTGGAAAGCCATACGAGTTCGTGACGGCATGCGGAATCTGGTACTCGCAAGCGATTCCACACTAATTGAGACACCGCTCCCGCACGCTATTGTATGTATTCATGATAGCCAACCTAAACATTTAAACTCCGATGTCATTGATGCAATTATGCTGACAATAATGATTTATCATTTAAATAAAAAGTGTTACAGTATTTAAATTTAAATTTAGAATGCCCAATGACTCAAATATGTATTAATATTATGTGACTAGCATATATCTAGGTTATGTTAGCAGGGCGGTGCGCCCACTAAAAAGGTCCTAGGGAGAAGCCTGGTTGGTCGGAGTAAAGAGAGAGAGATAGGCGTGCAGGCAGTCGAAATTTAAGGTGTGAAATAACACGATTCCTTGGAGTTAATGGTACAGTTTATGTTCTAGAAATGCTAACTATTTGTATTACAAATCTTGTTCACAGATTGTGAATAATGAATGACACAATTTATTATCTAGATTGTAAATAATTCCTGTTTCGTTAGCTAGCGTTCATTTTTCTTTTATTCCTTCTTTTTTTTCCTATTACGATTTTACATGGTATATGTCACGGTACCTCAAACATGTTTACAGAATGTACTGTAGGCTAATGTCTGAGATATACTGACGCCAAACCCGGTCTGGTTTAATATTTGTCCAAAAGGAGGGATTTGTCATGTTGGTTACTTTAACAACGTACGTGTAATGTCGGTGGTTTGTAGACAGCATATGTAGGACTGAGGTAGACATGGCAAGAGTAGCCATTTCCGCTAATGACCGCATTCCAATTGTGACATTGGTGCAAAAAGTATTGTGACAAGTAGATGTACCCGCTCGCGTTGGAGTGAATCTCAGCGATGTCTCCAGAGTGAGGACACAAACGGTTAATGATCGGTAACGGACGGACGGAACGCCAACGCAAAACAACTCGCAGAGAAGATTGGTATTTGTTGTTTTCAGCACGTAGGCCCTTGGAACTTTGGAGGGTCACGAGAGTGAATTTGTCAGATCAGACCGTATGAAATTGACTCACAACGGAGGACTGATATCAAGGAATCGTGTGTCAAAAGATTATCTAAGCCTGATCATAAGGCAGTTCGTGTGAGGTGGAAAACAATTCATAGCCTTTAGCATCAGCAACAGTGGAAGCGTACGATCTTTTCTGATGAGGCTACCATAGGCTTACACCCTTACAGCATGAGTATTATAGTCTGGAAACGATCCAGTGAGAGACGGAAGAAGTCGTTCATCCTTGAGCGTCATCAGCAGCATGGAGATTCGTTTTGGGCCAACGAACGCCTCTAATTCCAGTTCAGGGTAACATGGCTTGATATACAGAGATAACATCCTCCAGCCTGTAGTTTCAGGATTTGTTGCCACTGTGAGCGAGGGCTTTACACCAGTGCACATCGAGCCAGAGTGTCCGAACAGTTCCTTCAGACGCATGACATACAAGGCACATAAACTGTGTTGAACGTACATGGCATGAACTGATGAAAGCAAGTACCCACCGTCCTAATCCTCCTGCTAACATTCAGCAACTGACTGAAGCTGCTAACCAAGAGTGGGATAATCTGCCCCAAAACAAGTTGGATTCTTTGAGCTGAGTATGGGTCGTCGTGTTCAAGCATGCCTCAAGGCTCGAGGTGGCTGTACACCAGAGCCTCTCAAACGCCCAAAATCTCACGCGTGCAAAATGAGGCGCAAGAGCTCCGTGCACTGTGCATCGGTCCCGCTCGGTTCAGCTCGGACCAACGCTTCGTCTCTAGGCTTCTCGGCTAAGCTCGGCTCTACTCGGCTCAAGTCAGCTCGGATTTAGAGCGCTACGGAGCAAGTGTGGGAGAGGGGGACAGTGGGAGCGAGCGAGACAGGCGTGAGGAAAGAGAGAGTAAGCGCTATTGCTCCAAATCGAGGAGTGGGGGGTCTGCACTCTGGTCAACCAAGGGAAGTCGTCGTTTGCACCGTGCACAGTGTATGCAGCAAGCGCATGCACCCTGAGAGGCCCTGCTGTACACGGTACTGATCTGCCACACAATGAGCGATAACATTACTAACTTTGTGCTTTTGTTATGTTTTTGTTGCTTTTGCACAGCTGACTGCATGTTGTTACTTTTTGTATAAATCCATCGTAATCTATAATGTACGTACATACACATAGCTCTGATTTTTATTTCTCTTTTCTTTAACAACCTTATCATTATTGTGATGTAATGTCTGGGCAATTTTTAATCTAAGACCGCACATTAGGTTGTGAACTCACAACGAACATCTTAATTTGGACTCAGAAAATATTATAAGTGAAGAAACATCCTCGCACACATATGACGATTGAAACATGCCTAACATTTGTGCACCTAATGCGAACAATCTAGAAAACATCATGAGCTTTTTCCTGACGTCCCACGAAATAGAGGGCTTTCACTTCCTTCACAAACGTCATAACTCACTGAATTGTCCTATGGTTAATATTATTATTTCATTCATGTCATTTCGACCAATTAAGGAACACGTCCTTTCAACTGTCTCCTTTCGCGGGTGTTTATATTTGACCAGTAATTCCGCATTCGATGCTGGTGTTATTCCTTTCTTTCTTCAGTCCATGATTTCCCTGTTTTCAGCTTCTGCTTTTCTTGGAAACACTTCTGGTCTTGAAGTTTCTTCTTAAGTGGGTTGCGATCCAGTATATCATTATATGATGCCCACCTCTTGTAGATCTTTTTCTACCTCACTGAACCAGGCCCCTTTTGTCTTCTTATTTTGGAAGTAAGAGAACATCCGCTTGGTTGCCCTTGCACGGCTCATTCTTGTCACGTGACCATAGAAAAGATTCCTTCTCTTCCGCATCGTATCGGCTATCTTATATTAATATTATTACTAATAATTCTCTAAGGAGGATAGCCTTATTTTACCTAAAGTATGTTAGGGATATCATTTATAACAATAATATATTAAAGGTTTTTAATACATTAGTACATAATCATAAGAGCCTCCGTGGCTCAGACGGCAGCGCGTCGGCCTCTCACCGCTGGATACCGTGGTTCAAATCGTGGTCACTCCATGTGAGATTTGTGCTGGACAAAGCGGAGGCGGGACAGGTTTTTCTCCGGGTACTCCGGTTTTCTCTGTCATCTTTCATTCCAGCAACACTCTACATTATAATTTCATAGCATCTATCATTCATTAATAACTCACTTTGGGAGTGGCGACCCCATCGTACTAACAGCCTATATCTGCTTCATTCATTACATCCCTGACCCGGTCAATGACTGGAAAACAGGTTTTAGGTTTTCATTCATTTTCAGTACATAATCACATTACGAAATGTTAGAAACATTGTCTAAGAAACGGATAAAAGGTGAATTGCAACACCTTTTCACACATATATCAGAAATTGGCTTGGAAAATTTTGTATTGCAGTAACGAATTGTTTCTTTTGATAGCGAGTAGTGGACAGTAGAAAATTTAATGACCGAGCTTGATAGCTGCAGTCGCTTAAGTGTGGCCAGTATCCAGTATTCGGGAGATAATAGGTTCGAACCCCACTGTCGGCAGCCCTAAAAATGGTTTTCCGTGGTTTCCCATTTTCACACCAGGCAAATGCTGGGGCTGTACCTTAATTAAGGCCTCGGCCGCTTCCTTCCCACTCCTAGCCCTTTCCTGTCCCATCGTCGCCATAAGACCTACCTGTGTCGGTGCGACGTAAAGCAACTAGCAAAAAAAAAACATAATGAGCTAGTATTTGTTCTAATAGGTTTGTTCTGATTGGCACTTACAAAGGTATCCTTCTGGTGATGGCATTTTAAACCGTTGAAAATAACTTCTTAATTTACTATGTCCAGTCATAAACTGTGTATTTATAAAAGTGGGTTCGAGGGAATTTGAGATTAAATGTAGAAGAATGGTTTTGAACGAGCAATTTCCGTGTGACATGAACCTCCATGCTATTTGTCCATTAAGGGTACCAACTCTCTTCACATGAGATACGGGACACGTGGAGAATCGAGCTGAGGATCTTGCTAACATGTCCGCCCTCTTTTCCAACAGTTCCAGCATGACCTTTTACCCAACTAAAATACATATGCAAGTTGCTGCTAGATTAAATTCCTAATGTTTGAGCCCAGTGGGTGTATATTATATTTTTCTCTCATGGTGGTGATGGAAGATTGAGAATAATTGGATATTTGCGCACTATAATTATTTTGTAAGCACCATCTTACTGCCTTTTTTATAGCAAAGAGTTATGCTTGAAAAATGGAGATAGAAGCCTACTAACCGCTATCCCCTATTCAAAAATTCGCTATGATTAATATACAGAACGAATGAGCATTCTACATAGATATCGAAGATACTTAAATCAAGGCTATCGGTTCACAATAACGAGCTGACCTCTTCCCACTTCACTAAAACGAATATCACCAGTGCACTAAGGGACCTCCAAATGATCCCTCACGGGATTGTGATATAAATGCGTTTGTTCGAGCCCAAATACTTTCCTTGGAAGAACTCTGTACAGCTAATGATTTACGACATTGTTTCTCCCTTGACAAAAATAAGGTGACAGTAAAGCAAGTACAGTACTTACGACACACTTTCCTTCCCCCCACTTCCTATCCAGCGCAGCCGGTTCTAACAATGAAAATATTTAGGCTCGAACAAACATACAGTATCTGTATGAAATTTTGGTTACAGGACCATTACGTACCGCTCAATGTGCTGACGAGTGTTTTTTTTTTCTTCTGAAAAACTTTTCAAACGTGCTGTAGATGTCACTGCAGATTCATTGTAGAAGCCAAACGAATTGTCGATATCTTAACTATCAGTGCAATTAAGGACTTTCAATAAAATGCTCAAAGCAATATGAATGACTACAACACACGCTGTGAAAGAAAGCAAATTGATCATATGTCATAAATGCACTTTCCATAATATCACTTCTGAACGTCACGTCAGTAACACTTTTGAAGTTGCCAACAGGTTCACCAATATCGTAGCCAGCGTTTTGCCACGCGTAACGAAGCATTGGTCTATATAAGTCCGTAAATGACAGAATGTAATTCATTCATTACATCCCTGACCCGGTCAATGACTGGAAAACAGGTTGTAGGTTTTCATTCATTTTCAGTACATAACCACATTACGAAGTGTTAGAAACATTGTCTAAGAAACGGATAAAAGGTGAATTGCAACACCTTTTCACACATATATCAGAAACTGGCGGGTAAAATTTTGTATTGCAGTAACGAATTGTTTCTTTTGATAGCGAGTAGTGGACAGTAGAAAATTTAATGACCGAGCTCGATAGCTGCAGTCGCTTAAGTAGAAGAATGTGTCATGCAAGTTGGATTGCATGTTACTGGAACGTAGTTTAAGAAAGTCTGTTATTCTCTTGGCAAATATTTTATATTGCCTGTAGAAATACACGTCCAGAGCTTGTGCATCTTTTGTAGTTTTAGGTAGAATGATTTTTAAATGCACATCTTTTCCTCCAGAGGCTTCCAGTAGTACGTTTCATCCTTATGACCAGACCAGGCATCACAAAGTAGTAGTGACATTGTCGGCAAATGTGGATTCAAAACTGTCCGAAGAAACGTCTTCAGATGTCCTTTCGTCATCTTTCCGGTCACACTTGCATCGACGAAGACATATGGAGGGTCTGGACTGGCGTAGCGGTTAATGTGGCAAGGCATACAGAGGCCTCTAGTGGACGACTGCAGAGGTTTTCAGAAAAACGAATATCACCAGTACACGAAGGAACCTTGAAATGATCCCTCACGGGACTGTGGTGTAAATGCGTTTGTTCGAGCCCAAATACTTTCCTTGTAAGAACTCTGTACACCTAATGATTTACGACATTGTTTTACCCTTGACAAGAGTAAGGTGACAATTGTCGACTGTAAAGCAAGTACAGTACTTTAGACACACTTTCCCCTCTCCCGCTTCCTATCCAGCACAGTGAATGAGACAAGGACTAGAGGGGATTTAAATGCTGCTCTAATCTTAACATCTTCCCTTCATTACGGTCACCCCGTCATTAATCACAGTAGAAATGACTTGTTGCTGCTCTTCATCGCACTATTCTCCGTCGCTTCGTCCGTGTTTCGCGATTGTATCATCCTCTTCTCTTCTTCCATTTCTAAATGTGAAATGAATTGAAGTGTATCTTTTCTCCTCAACTCCCAGACACATACTGCGAGCTGTTCAGTCTGGTTGAGGAGAGGTGGAAGAGAAGCAGTCAAAGTTTTGGTGATGCCTCTTCTGCATTAATTACGGCAAGGGAAGAGTTTGCGAAGGGCTTCAGCGAGTTGAGTAGAGGGGATAAAGACATTTCTGTTAATTAAAGTCGAATCATTCCCAATTTACCAAGATTGTGAAAACCGGTTATTAAGTTTCATAACGACTTCGTCAAACTGCACCCATAAAAATAATAAAGAAAAACCCTCTTCCAATATAATATTTAAGAAAAGTGTAAGAGAAGGAAGTCCTAATAGAATTGAACATGATAATTAATTGGTAATGTACGTTTCTTGTTGTCAGGAGTTTCTACTAAATTAATGAAAAACATCCAATGTCCTATGTACCGGGCGGTACACCTCTACACCGTTTATTTAAAAGTTGCGCCAGCTGAAACTCCTCTTCTGGAGGAAGGTTGAACTTTATCTACTCTATTAATTCTCTACTTTCTCAGAAGATGTCACTACGTGGAAAATTTTGAGTTTTTGAACTGTGTCACTTTTGATGTGTTTTTGTTTCGCTTGAAGTAAGAAGTGTGAACTTTCTCTTCTAGAGGACACTACTGAAGATCAACAATAGCGCACCCTAGTGCGGAGTCAAAGAACTATTTTGTTGGAGAAAATTTTATTTCAAAAGTTTGTTTCTTGTTAAATTTCTTTCTGTTATTGTTTAAGTTGGCTGTATACCCCTCTTTTTCCCCTTGTTTTAGATTTATCCAATCCCGAATTTCTTTTAGTAATTTCTGACCAATCTGGTGTATCTTCCCCCAACTTGTATCTGTTGCGGGGTCCTATCCAATAAAAATATTGTGGGCGGGTGTTTTCATTCCCCTAACGCCTAGAAACTTCCGCGAGAGTATATAAACTGCTGATTTTAGGGTCTCCGGGCCACTTCTGTTCCATCTTTCAGTGTATTAAGTACATAGCAGGAGGCGGGAAGCGCCTCTTTCCTCGGCGGCGGTCAACAATAAGGTAATGGCCGATTAATAAATTTTTTTCTTTTCTTGCTCAGCAGTTTAACTTTCGGGGCGGGTTCTAAGCGTTCAACCATGTAACCTTTTCCTAAAATGTAAAAACAACTGGTATCTATTCTATTTTAAAACGACATATCGGGATAGAGAGTGCTTAACCCTCTCGAGCTCCCACTCACATCGTCTTGAGGTGAACTTATTCTCTCAACCAATTCTTCCGTAATGTAATGTAAATTGCTATTAAGTCACCTCTGTAGTATGGGATTAGCCCTTGTAATAACGGCCTAGTGCCAAAGTAGGTTTTAAAATCAAAGTGTATTAGGAGTGCAAGTTCGCCTCCTCTCAAATTGTTTTAGAGGTCATTCAATTAACCTGCTTTTCATTTAATAGACCTCAGTAGATTGGGTATTTTACCCCTGTGTTTATGTCCGTTGAGGACAACTTGAAGGTGGAGTTTGGTGTGGCCTAGGAGAGGCTTAAATTAAAGAGCGTGTGGCTCTTTTGGAAACGGAGTGTTGTATGCCTCGAGGAGGCTTTACTGTGTAATTTGGAGCAAGTGCTCCAGGGTTTGATTGGGGTCTTCTGCCCCTTTGTTAAAATTTGTATATCGGAAAGTTGGGCTAGTTGCTCAAAAATTGTGAACTCAGGGCTCGAAGCCCAAACTCTGTAATCCCTGTAATTGTACATTTCAAATTGTGTTTCGGCTACTAAGTACCTGTTCTTTGTTATTACTTAATATTGAAAAGGAAATATAACCTTGTTAACTTTTACATTAACTTTGATTCCGTAGTTTGAGACCCATTCACGCCCGCACCTTCTTACACCTCTACCTACCACCAAAACTCGGTAACAAGTGGTAGCAGAGCGTGGTTGAATGGGTCTCAATTTAGCCCCTTTTGACGGCTAAACATTGTTTGTTCCGAACTCTAACCATTTTCTCAGTTGCTGGAATTTTTTGATTTTTTCCAAGTTGTTCTGTCATCATGCCCGGCCCTCGCGACGTTCTCCTTCTTAACTATTTGCGCAAGGAGGAGTTGATCTATGAATTGACTATTAGAAATGTACAATCTGGAGGCACGGTTGCAGTAGACACTAACAAGCTTAGAGAGTCCCTTGATTTGCCCATTTCCATCCCCAATTTGGGAGAGAAAGAAATTGACGACTCTCTTTCGACGATCACGGAGAATATTACTGGGCTAGCTTCTGTAGTTAGTTTTTTTGATGAAAATGATCCGTCTCCAAATCAAATTAAGCGTGTGCAAGGCAGGCTATATCATTTTTCGAATAGGGTTAACGATCTGTTGTCTCTAAAACTGAATGACGTTCAGAGGAAGGAAGCTAGTACGCTCCTGGAAAATATTTCCGAGTTATCTAGTAAGGTCACTCAATTGATAACTGGGGAAGTTCCTCCCAAATCTGATCAACCCACCATAGTGAATCCAGGTAGTGAGGAAGCGCCTCCCAAGGGAGAAGTTAATAGGATAACCGTTGCTGCTCAAACTATCCCTGCCCCATTGGACAACGAATCTGAACGTCGTGCATCATTGAGTAACATCCGTTCTGAATTGACTTCCTTGCCATTGAAACCTTTACCTACTATGTCACCCGGATTTAGTAGCTTGCCTCATCCATTGGCAATGTTGCTCAGAGGTATATCCAAGTTTTCTGTTAATACCACCAGTGACGTAATTTCATTTTTAAGATTTCTAGTGGAATTTCAGGATCATGCCCTTGTTTTTTCTCTGTCTCCATGTCAAATCTTGCAAATTATCTATCCGTATGCTATTGGTATTCTCTCCGACAAAATAGTAAGAGCCATAGCTGAACAGTCATCTATTGAAGATTTTCATGCACACTTGCTTGCAAACTTTATTCCCGCCCGCGCGAGGTCATCTCTGATTCAAAAGTACTATTATCGAGTACAGAGGTTGGATGAAAACTTGGCTGATTTCATACAAGACATTAAGTTTTATACCAGGGTGTTTGCTCTTCACTTCCCTGAGGATCAAATTGTACAAGCTATTGTGGAAGGCATTTCACCATCTTATAGGTCATACTTGTGTTTTGCGGCGTGCCCGCAAACTTTCTCTGAACTTGAAGCGTTGGCCGTCTCAGCGGAAGGAGTTAGATACGCCGATTCTTTGCGTGTAGCGAAAGAACCCCCGCCTTCCTTTAGTAACACTCGGCCTCCACCTCGCCGACCAGTCACGCCCCGTAAATGTTATGCTTGCGGGTCGCCTGACCATCTTCGCAATAAATGTCCATTAGTCAAAAGTAGTAGGGCAAATAATGGAGCTGGTTCAGCACAAGGCTGTTTTAAATGTGGGGCCTTCTCACATATCGCCAAGAATTGCCCAAACTCAAATAGCACCCCCTCCTGCTCAACTTCTGGTGCAAATTCCACCTATGCCAATAATAAAAAGTGACTAGTGGCTTCGGCTGAGTCGACTAATCAATCTTCCCGAGACTCAGCCCCTAGTAAACAGATTGTATATGCAGAGAACGATCAGCCTTCAAGTTCATCTTTTGAATGCCCTAAAGAATGTATTAGGATTGCGGCGGATACCCCCGCACCTGTTCCTTTTCTTAAGATTGAGGTAAATAACGAGCCTATAACAGCTCTCTTAGATTCAGGTAGTGTTTGTTCGATTATTGCGGCTGAATGGTATTCTAAATTGAAAACGGTTTGTAAACTTCCTGACTATGTATCTTCTCCTGTTCAATACGTTTCGGCTAATTCATCTCCATTAGAAATTCTAGGTTCCTTACTGGTCAAAATTCGTGTTTTTAAGTTTACATGGAAAGTTAAATTGTTTGTGGCCAAGCAATTGTCTTGCCCCATTATATTGGGAGCTGACTTTATTTCTCACACTGGTCTTGTGCTCGATCTGCAGTCTAGGTCGTGCACATTCAAATTTGCTTCTAGTTGTAAAATTCCACTATTAAAGTGTAATTCTGTGTCATGTGCTTCTATTTCGCCTACCCAGGATGAGATGTTGTTAGACCTTAGACATCTACCTGAGGAGCAGGCTGATAGTATTCGCAAACTGTGTCAGTCGTTTCCCGAGGTGTTCTCTGATACTCTTGGTGTCACTGACCTTATTGAATACAAAATTGAGGTTACGGATTCGATTCCTGTCCGTTTTCCACCGTATAGGCTATCTCCACCTAAAATGAAGGCTCTGAAGGAAATCATCGATCAGATGTTGAAGGACGGTATTATTAGGCCCTCTAAGTCAGCGTATTCTTCGCCTATTTTTCTAGTACCGAAACCCCAAGGAGGTTTCAGGCCTGTCATTGATTACAGGGCTCTCAATCGGAAGGTGGTGTTACAATCTGTGCCCCTTCCCGACCTTCATTCTTGTTTTTCATGGTTTCGTAAGGCCAAGTTCTTCACCATCTTGGACTTAAATCAGGCCTATAATCAAATTCCCCTTGCCGAAGAGTCTAAACACCTTACAGCGTTTGCCACGGACTGGAATTTATACGAATACAACCGCGTGCCTTTCGGGCTCCCCACGGGGGCAGCTGTGCTCACTAGGCTACTAGATAGGGTCTTCTCCGACATCAAATTCGAGTACTTATATCACTACTTAGATGATGTCGTAGTATTTTCAGAGACTTTTGAAGAACATCTAGATCATCTGCGAGAAGTTCTCGATCGCCTTCGTAAGGCTGGGTTAACTGTTAAGTTGTCCAAGGTTGCCTTCGCTAAGCCCTCTATGTCTTTCCTAGGGCATATTGTGTCACCCGATGGTGTAGCAGTTGATCATTCTAGAACACAGGCCATCCGTGATTTTAAACCTCCCAAGGACATTAAAGGTATCGCCAGGTTCATTGGTATGGTGAATTTCTTCAGAAAGTTCATTCCTAACTTTGCTAATAGAGCGGCGCCCTTAAACCTTCTTCGTAGGAAAGGCATCAAATTCGAGTGGGGACCTTCTCAACAAGCCGCTTTTGAAGACCTTAAATTAGCTCTTTGTAATGCCCCTGTACTTGCTATGCCTGATTTCTCGAAGAAATTCATCGTCCAAACCGACGCGTCGTCGTCAGCAGTAGCTGCAGTCCTTCTTCAAGAGACTGAACTAGGGAGGCGACCCATCGCCTATGCGTCTAGGACATTGTCGGCTCAAGAAGCCAAGTATTCCATCTATGAGCTCGAAGGTTTGGCAGTCTTATTTGCCTTAGAAAAGTTCCGTCTCTATCTGGAACACGTTAAATTCGACCTGGAGACAGATAATCACGCTTTAAGCTGGGTCTTAGGTAGGCCGCGTCGTACTGGTCGTATAGCCCGCTGGGCTATTCGTATTTCCGCCTTCCAGTTTGATGTTAGACATATCAGAGGTACCGAAAATGTTGTTGCTGATGGACTCAGCCGTATGTTTCATAACGACGTAGAGACCCACGAACCGGTCGACAGTTCATCACCTTCCGAGTCCATACTATCTGGTGTTAATGCCATCTTAACAGATGCTCCCATGCTTTTTAGGGATATTGAGAAATACCAACGTGAAGATCCGACGCTGGCTCCGATAATGGAAACCCTTTCTTCTGGGGAACATGCTGTCCCTTATGTTCTGAGGAATGGTGTTCTATGTTGCCCTTCGAGGCATGATAAGTTGATGAAAGTTGTTGTTCCAGCGGTTCTTGTACCTATGATCTTCAAATACTATCATGAGACCCCATTGGGGGGGCATCTTGGAATCTTTAAAACTCGTGAAAAGATTCGTGAAATGTTCATATGGAAAGGTATGGACGGTGAAATTCGGGAACTTGTAAAAGCTTGTAAATCTTGTTTGATCAGTAAACCCACCATGTCCACCAAAGTAGGCCTTTTGTCTTCTCATCAAGCGTCGCGCCCCATGGAACGCCTGTATATTGATTATGTAGGACCCTTCCCCCAGTCGAAGGGAAATGCCAACAAATTCATCTTTGTATGTGTAGATGGTTTTACCAGATTTTCTTGGTTATTTCCGACTAAGCTGGCTACCGCTCAGTCCACCATTACCTGTCTAAATTCTATTTTTGCTTCTTTTGCTCCGTGCCAATATATTGTATCTGATAATGCTAAGGCGTTCACATCAAATCTTTTTCGTAAATTCTGTTTTGACTTGTCCATCTCTCATGTAACCACTTCTGCTTATTACCCTCAACCATCTCTGGCTGAACGGGTTAATCGTAATCTCAGGTCCGCACTTATCGCCTATCATCATGAAGATCCTTCCAGGTGGGACACGTCCCTGCATTGGTTAGCTTTTGCTTTGAATTCGGCGGTTCATGAATCTCACAAGTTCACTCCAGCTTCTTTAATGTTCAAGTTTGTTCCCAACTCGCCGCTCTCTAACCTCTGGTCTCTGAATGACATTCTACCCGAGATAATAGATCCGGACAACATTAAAGATCTTTGGAAGAAGGCTAAAGCCAATCTTAAAGTGTCTCATGAAAAGGTTAGGGAAAGGTATGATCGTGGACGGAGACCAACCCCTTTGAAGGTAGGTGACCAGGTTATGGTCAAAAATTTTGTTCCCGCGGGCAAGCTTGCCCCCAGATTTCATGGGCCTTGTATCATTCTCGATTTTCTTACGCCGGTTACCTTATTGCTAAGTAATCCAGCCACCGAGAGGATATTTAGGGTTCACCTGTCACAGGTGAAACCGGTGTAAATTTAGTTTCAACTTGCTTCATATAATTTGAAAGGATATGAAGGTTATATTTTTTTTTTTTTGAGTTCAACTCTTAAGGCATTCTGCTCCTTCTATTTTATTTTATATGCAAGCATTTCTTGTAAACCTCCCCTGATTGTTAAATTGCCATCCTGTCCTTGTCACGGCCATTACCACGCTCCCGTCTCCTGCTCCACCACACTCAGTGGCTGGCTTAGATGAAATGCCATGGATATCTGCACGCCGCTGGCCCCTCAATCTCTTTACATGCCTGTGCCCTTAAAAGAAACATGATGGTCCAACACAATTCTGCCGCCTAGCTTAATGTTTCAGTGCCCCCGCAGCCGCGCGGCGCCGTGCAGCAACTGGAGCCAAGGTCGGGCCCCCTCGGCCCCAGCGAGGACGACATGTGCACGGCGAGCCGGAGCTCTCCTCCCGGCCAAGGCTGACGTGCGGCGCACGACCTGCTACTTGCCCGCAGCCTGTATATGTTCACCGCGGGCGCGGCGTGCTTCAACACCTCTGCTCCCCTCATAGTGCGGGCGAGCGGTATCTCAGGGTACTTGAGGGGTCCGAGCGGCCTCCTTTTGGACGCAAGCTGCAACGGCCGGTCCGGCCATCCAACTTCATCAACATCAACTACATGGACAGTTACTATAAGAGATAACTACATTTGGGAATTCAACAGCAATATTTGGTGGACCGTGCAAAAAAATTTTCTTCACTTCTAAGTATTAAAAGTTTATCTTCAGAAATTCAAATTCTACAACTTAAAGACTTTCATTCACCTGCAACAACAACATTTTGAAACTGAATTAAGAAATTTTGTAAATGCTTCTGCTATCTATCTTCGTATCAACATCATTACTTGGACTTCGTTTCAAACTGATTTCATGTGTCACCCCTGGAGGAACTTTTGGGGGGGGAGGTCTGTACCGGGCGGTACACCTCTACACCGTTTATTTAAAAGTTGCGCCAGTTGAAACTCCTCTTCTGGAGGAAGGTTGAACTTTATCTACTCTATTAATTCTCTACTTTCTCAGAAGATGTCACTACGTGGAAAATTTTGAGTTTTTGAACTGTGTCACTTTTGATGTGTTTTTGTTTCGCTTGAAGTAAGAAGTGTGAACTTTCTCTTCTAGAGGACACTACTGAAGATCAACAATAGCGCACCCTAGTGCGGAGTCGAAGAACTATTTTGTTGGAGAAAATTTTATTTCAAAAGTTTGTTTCTTGTTAAATTTCTTTCTGTTATTGTTTAAGTTGGCTGTATACCCCTCTTTTTCCCCTTGTTTTAGATTTATCCAATCCCGAATTTCTTTTAGTAATTTCTGACCAATCTGGTGTATCTTCCCCCAACTTGTATCTGTTGCGGGGTCCTATCCAATAAAAATATTGTGGGCGGGTGTTTCATTCCCCTAACGCCTAGAAACTTCCGCGAGAGTATATAAACTGCTGATTTTAGGGTCTCCGGGCCACTTCTGTTCCATCTTTCAGTGTATTAAGTACATAGCAGGAGGCGGGAAGCGCCTCTTTCCTCGGCGGCGGTCAACAATAAGGTAATGGCCGATTAATAAATTTTTTCTTTTCTTGCTCAGCAGTTTAACTTTCGGGGCGGGTTCTAAGCGTTCAACCATGTAACCTTTTCCTAAAATGTAAAAACAACTGGTATCTATTCTATTTTAAAACGACATATCGGGATAGAGAGTGCTTAACCCTCTCGAGCTCCCACTCACATCGTCTTGAGGTGAACTTATTCTCTCAACCAATTCTTCCGTAATGTAATGTAAATTGCTATTAAGTCACCTCTGTAGTATGGGATTAGCCCTTGTAATAACGGCCTAGTGCCAAAGTAGGTTTTAAAATCAAAGTGTATTAGGAGTGCAAGTTCGCCTCCTCTCAAATTGTTTTAGAGGTCATTCAATTAACCTGCTTTTCATTTAATAGACCTCAGTAGATTGGGTATTTTACCCCTGTGTTTATGTCCGTTGAGGACAACTTGAAGGTGGAGTTTGGTGTGGCCTAGGAGAGGCTTAAATTAAAGAGCGTGTGGCTCTTTTGGAAACGGAGTGTTGTATGCCTCGAGGAGGCTTTACTGTGTAATTTGGAGCAAGTGCTCCAGGGTTTGATTGGGGTCTTCTGCCCCTTTGTTAAAATTTGTATATCGGAAAGTTGGGCTAGTTGCTCAAAAATTGTGAACTCAGGGCTCGAAGCCCAAACTCTGTAATCCCTGTAATTGTACATTTCAAATTGTGTTTCGGCTACTAAGTACCTGTTCTTTGTTATTACTTAATATTGAAAAGGAAATATAACCTTGTTAACTTTTACATTAACTTTGATTCCGTAGTTTGAGACCCATTCACGCCCGCACCTTCTTACACCTCTACCTACCACCAAAACTCGGTAACATCCTAATTGATAAATAATAACAAATGGAGTAGCTGCCTTTTAAATATTTTAAGTTAAAGACAAAAATGTGTATTTTCTGGCTCACTTTTAATAATTAATCTAATTACCGCTGTTTTGTACTTCATGAGCTGTTTATTTTCAGTTCTATTCTATTCAGATTCTCCGAAACACTAGCATAATGTGGAAGCTTTCAGTGCGCCATACTTTTATGTCCATCTTCACTTCCTATTCCTGTCGTTTCATTATCTCCTTTTACAATATTGTTGATAGTAATGTGAGCTAATAAATCTGGATATATCTATTCACTTATATCCTTTAAATACAGGGTGTTTACAAATGAATATCGGAGTTTTAACGCCTTATAATATTGAACACATTAAACTTACAGTTATAAATTAAATGTCAAATGAAAGAGCAACTCAAACAGTTTTATTACGAACTTTACAAATGTTCAATGTGACTACCATTTGTTACACGGCATACATCAAGTCTATAGTCGAGTTCTTCCCAAACGTTATTAAGTGTGTCTTCAGTAATCTCAGCAACAGCTGCTTCAATCCGGTTTCTTAATTCAGGAAGGTCAGCTGGTAGCGGAGGCACGTACACACGATCCTTGATGAAGCCCCAAAGGAAAAAATCGCATGGCGTTAGGTCGGGAGAACGTGGAGGCCATGCCAAGCAAGTCCTGTCATTGGGGCCCTAGCGGCCTATCCAGCGCTCGGGTACAGTGACGTTCAACCAATCGCGTACGTCGTTATGCCAGTGAGGTGGCGCACCATCTTGATGGAAAATTAAGTTCTCTGGCTCATTTTCTTCCAACTGAGGGAAGAGCCATTGCTCTAGTATATCGAGGTAAGAAGTACCAGTTACAGTACGTTCACCATAAAAGAAAGGCCCATAAACCTTTCGCCGGGATACGGCACAAAAACTTTCACTTTAGAGGAATCTCGTTGCATTTGTACCAACTCGTGAGGATTTTCTGAGCCCCAGATGCGCACATTATGAGTGTTTACATGTCCACTAAGGTGAAAGACCGATTCATCACTGAAAACAACACGGTTCATAAACTCATAATCATGTAACAACATGTCGTTTGCGAAGTTGGCACGTAATCTGTGGTCTGCCGGCTTTAGAGCCTGTAATAACTGTAAACGGTAAGGACGTAGCTGTAAGCGTTTTCTTACAACTTTCCAAACGGTCGACGCAGGAAGTTGTAATTCACGACTAGCCTTCCGGACTGATTTCTTTGGGCTACGAGTGAATGACTCTCTCACTCGCTCAACAGTCTCTTCACTTAATCTTGGTCGTCCCTTGTACTTCCCTTTACAAAGGCAACCGGTGTCTTCAAACTTATGATACCATCTGCGAATGTTATTATCACTTGGAGGATCACAACCGAACTTAATGCGGAACGCACGTTGCACAGTAACTACAGATTCTGTCTTTGCAAACTGCAAAACACAAAAAGCTTTCTGTTCACTAGTCGCCATCTTTGCTACTACCGCTGTCTAGCGGATTGCGGCGAAACCATTGCACGTACATGCGCACTGGTGCCAACAAACAAAACTGTTTGAGTTGCGCTTTCATATGACATATAATGTATAACTGTTTAACGTATTCAATATTATAAGGCGTTAAAACTCCGATATTCATTTGTAAACAAAAAAAATGAGACATAAAAGCTTGGGAATATATTTCAAAGAATGTAATATTGTCCAAAAATTGCTTTAAGCCGGTATACGAGTAAAGCTTCATCCATCGACTTCATAGCCAGGTTATCCTTTAATAATAATGTTATTTGTTTTTAAGTCCCACTAACTCCTTTTACAGTTTTGGGAGATGCCGGGGTGCCGGAATTTAGTCCCGCAGGAGCTCTTTTTACGTGCCAGTAAATCTACCGACACGAGGCTGACGTATTTGAGCACCTTCAAATGAGCCAGATCTGAACCTGCCAAGATGGAGTCAGAAGGCCCGCACCTCAACCGTCTGAGCCACTCAGCCCGGCACTTATCCTTTGTCTACTCATTCCGAGTACTCTCCTGACGTTTATTTCCACCTCGTTGTACAATTCACTCTCACAATTCACACAATTTTTTAGATGTTCGGTGGAAAACCCAGTTCTTGCAGACTCTTGTGAAGTGTGTGTGGAATGAGGCCGTTGACTGACAGAATTACAGGGACTATCCGTACCATTTTCATATTCCAGATCGTCTTGATCTCTTCTGCAAGTTCTTTGTACTTGTGGATTTTTTCATGGTACTTCCTGTCAATGTTGGTGTCATTGGGGATAGCGATGTCGGTAACGAAAGTTGTTTACCAGTATGATGTCTGGTCTGTTATGGTTGACTGTTTTGTCTGTCACTACAGCAGTGTCCCAATAAAGCTTAATCGACTCGTTCTCCAGGAGTGGTGTTGGATGGTACTTGTAAGAAGGGATACGCTCCTGAATTAATTGGTTTTCCTGAGCAAGTGCCTGGTGTATAATTCCCGAGACCTGATTGTGTCATATCGTGTATTCTACGGGGGCAAGTACTGGGCAGCCCGCAGTGATATGGTCGATGGTCTCGAGATGAATGTGCGGCCTTGGATGAACGGAGCATCGTCTGCATTTGTCGGAGAGTATGCTGGTGTCTTTGATGATGTACTTCTTGTAATTGTTTGTAGCCATTACTTGCTCTTGTAGAGAAACTGCAAATCCCTCTGTCTCCCCAAATAACCGCCCACTTTGTAACCACATGCACGACGCATTCTTGTCTATGCTCTGTTGGTTTAGATTGCTGTAGTATTTTCCGTGGAGGGTCTTCTCTCGCCAGATCCTTTCTTTCCCCTGCAGGGATACTTGGTGATTTTATTAGGGTCAGAGGCATTGTATGGATACAGAACTGTACTTATTATTATTATTATTATTATTATTATTATTATTATTATTATTATAACATAACATGTCGGCCTCTGAGAATCAAGCTTAACACTTGTCAGTCTTTCTGTATTTCCAATATTCTATCATCATGGTGGAGAATGCAGTTCTTCGGACTACTTTGCGCAAGGTCGTCTTCTCACTACTTCTGGAAGATCCTTTAACCTGTGTACCCAGGTCCTGAACTTAGGCCTACTTCTCTCTTGAACCTATGTCTCAGAGAAATCGGGCAGAACCTCCATCCCCGCAGTTGCCTATGTAGTGATATAGTTCCAAGTCATGAGAACATGAAGAATTCTTCCAAATATTCTGGTGTTAGACATTCGACACAGATGACGGTGAAACAAAAGACGGCGCTTCCTCATAACAAGTGAGAGCTTTTCAAATCTAGAATACAGCTCTGCATTTGACCTCAGGCGAAATTCCCCCTCAGAATTTTGACTTAGGCCGGGGATCTTTAGAAATTTCTTCCCTTTCATTTTAATCCTCTCTGTCTCACTGCGGTGAGTGAGCACCAAGAATTCAGTAGCATACAAGGGTACTCTGATGTAGTGAACTGATAAATGGCTTTGCAGGGGTTAAAAGCTGTTTCCATGCATTTAGCCCGATTATTATTATTACTATTATTATTATTATTATTATTATTATTATTATTATTATTATTATTATTATTATTATTATTATTATTATTATTATAGTATGGCCTCAGCTACCGCGTTCAGCAGTTTAATTTGACGTCCATAGGCTGCCTATGCGTCAGTTCCATCCTTCCAGTTTAGTCTTCCAGATGGCAGAGTATATCGAATCTCTGTTGGGCGTCCTATGGCTGAGCTTTAATTAATTTTGTCGGTTAAGCACCAGTTTTGTCATCTGAGGAATTTTACGTGCCGACGTGGAGTGTTGAATGGACATTGTTTCGGTCTTTCAAAACTCCGACGACCTCTGTCGGGTTTGAACCCACGATCCTGGGATCCGGAGGTTGATACTCTTCTTCTTCTTTTTCTTCTTAGCGTCCCTGTCCGCCTCGGATGTTGGTGATCAAGATGGCTATTCTGGCTTTATCCATTGCAATTCGGAACAGTTCTGCAGATGTTTTGTTGAACCAGGTTTTAAGGTTGTCGAGCCAATAAATTCTTCTTCGCCAAGGAGATCTTTTCCCTTCTATTATTATTATTATTATTATTATTATTATTATTATTATTATTATTATTATTATTATTATTATTATTATTATTATTATTATTATTATTACTCCATTGGCCGAGAAGTATTCCTTAACATAACTTCACTCACAGTATGCTCCTTTGTTGAATGTTGTTTGCGGTAAGTCCATGTTCTTTCCTTTCGTTCTCTCTGTAGCGTGTGGTCCTAGATTTATGGCTTACCAACCTTTGACTGGGACAGTGTGAGGACAGGACATTTTACATGTTTTGTTGGTTCTCATGAAGTACGATCTGTTAGCAGTATGTGTAATATAATTGCTCCGGCTCTTTTGGTGTGGTTAGGTTAATGTAATAACCCCTCTCTCTCTCTCTCTCTCTCTCTCTCTCTCTCTCTCTCTCTCGTTAGTGAACGATTCCTCCTTGTAAACTTTTGTAAGCTTACTCCAGCAGGGCTGGAGAGTAGGAAGCAAGCTGAAAGAGGAGACGGCAGAGCAGTAGAGCTCTGCGGTTTTTGCAGGCTTCGATATTGCTTGCATCGTTTGCTTCTCTTGATGCTTTCCAATTTCACTTACCAAATTGAGCCCCAGCATACACATCTTACACCCCGTTCGCCCGCCTAGCAAAGCAGAGCAGGCAGCCAGAATGCCCGAGACAGACAGTGTGGCTGATAAGTCCCGAAGTAGTTAATACAAGTCAACCACTACTTGTGCTCACCTCTGTTGAACCCTTGCAAGAGAGAGTACTTGGCGTTTCACCTAGTTTTCGGGTAGAGGGATATCGTACCTCTCCTATAATGTTCTGGCTTGCTCTGGATTGAATCCTTACTCATAGGATTAGACATGTCTGGTCAAAATATCTCCACGAGTACTCACCGCTTCTTCTTTCTCCGTTGACGTGAAATGGGGGGTCTGGGGTATCAGGGTGTGATGCTGTTCATGCAACCCAAAAATATAGTAAAGGGTATTTGTTAAACAGAAATAGCTTGTGATGTGATGTGATGTGATGTGATGTGATGTGATGTGATGTGATGTGATGTGATGTGATGTGATGTGATGTGATGTGATGTGATGTGATGTGATGTGATGTGATGTGATGTGATGTGATGTGATGTGATGTGATGTGATGTGATGTGATGTGATGTGATGTGATGTGATGTGATGTGATGTGATGTGATGTGATGTGATGTGATGTGATGTGATGTGATGTGATGTGATGTGATGTGATGTGATGTGATGTGATGTGATGTGATGTGATGTGATGTGATGTGATGTGATGTGATGTGATGTGATGTGATGTGATGTGATGTGATAATGAAAAAGAGAGCCTGCTCATATCGAGTAACACTAAGGGGGCTGTATGTTAAATAAGGCCACAGTCACTTCCTTCCCATCACATCACATCACATCACATCACATCACAAGCTATTTCTGTATAATAAATACTCTTTACTATATTTTTGGATTGCATGAACAGCATCACACCCTGATACCCTAGACCCCACATTTCACGTCAACGGAGAAAGAAGAAGCGGTGAGTTCTCGTGGAAATATTTTGACCAGACATGTCTAATCCTATGAGTAAGGATTCAATCCAGAGCAAGCCAGATATCACTTCACTTCCTTTTCCTCTCCTGTCATCGCCATAAGACCTGCCAGTGTAAGTTGCGACTTAGAACAAATAGGGAAAACGAAGCAAAATCTAACAGTTTTTCCCTTATCGAAACAAAGAAACACTTCATGTTTTGTAAAAGCAGCCAAAGTGAACCCACTGCATCCTGGAAACTTGCATCAGTTTCACTTGGTATTCCACTCGCATCATTGATCAGTTGAGTCTTCATAAGATGGCTTTTAGTGATCCAAACACCGGGCGAGTTGGCCGTGCGCGTAGAGGCGCGCGGCTGTGAGCTTGCATCCGGGAGATAGTAGGTTCGAATCCCACTATCGGCAGCCCTGAAGATGGTTTTCCGTGGTTTCCCATTTTTACACCAGGCAAATGCTGGGGCTGTACCTTAATTAAGGCTACGGCCGCTTCCTTCCAACTCCTAGGCCTTTCCTATCGCATCGTCGCCATAAGACCTATCTGTGTCGGTGCGACGTAAAGCCCCTAGCAAAAAAAAAGTGATCCAAACCGAATTCCAAACATCAACTGAGTGTAGCATAATCTAACCTCTTCCCACTAGAAACGACTGTAAACCCACTGTGCAGACAACCACTGACCAACCGATTGTCGAAGCGTTTCATTTAACATCATGGAAACACATAGGAATCATGCACTAGTACACAAATGCTCTCCAGAGGTGCCCACCATGCATATCAACAACAATGCCGCGATTTTTGTCTGACTTTCAAAAATCGACCGCCTGAGGCGGGATTGAACCCGTGAACTTCGATCATCATTCGGACTCTATCGCAGATCCAGGTAGGCAGCTATTGAAGTTCAACCCGTGTATTTCTGGCATATGAATGTATTAATCACAAATACAGATACTTTATTGTTACAGTTTGGTACTGCTCTTGCCTCACGCATCGTATTGGTTTGCCAAGAATTCTAACCTCTTTTCCTTCGAGACTGGTCACTTCGCGTGTATCGAACGTGTGCTAATAATACCTTATGTATAATTTCATGTGATCTGTTTCCTGGCCCCGCGAAAGAGGGGCTGGAGAGGTTTCCATTTGCTGCCAGTAACATTGCACATTAATTTTCTACATGCTACTCTCATCACGAAGGTAGTTCAAATCCATATCATCCACTTACATTTTTTATAATGCATTGACGAGTTCAAAGAATTGCATTACTTTGTTAAGAGTTATCCTGGATGAAATTGTAAAGTACTTTATCTTCTGAATTTCCTCCTGTTTACTGAACGGTCGATCAATATTTTTCATTTCTAATCATCTTTCTTTTGATCTGGTTCAACTGTTTCATAACCTCGCTGTACTAGCATGGCATGATTGGTTTCCAGTTCACTTATTTACATTGCTAGAAAGATGACTGACGGTCTTGGTGATCTTCAGTATAGAGGGGTCCTGGATTCGATTTCCTTTGAACCGGGGTGTATTTCATTCCTCTGACTTAGCCACGGGGTATTTGTGTCTTAATACACAAAACAAAAAAATCGGTGGCGCAAAAACTTGTTACAGGCCTTGGCCTCCCAAGATGACTCTGTTCAGCCAAATGGGCATTGGATGGACATGAGGTCAGTGTGACGACATCTTCAGCCTCATTTCTTGGTCTTCGTGACCGGGTTCCCTTACTCTCATAACAGGCAACTCCTCGGTTGCTTTCATAGCACTGACTGAACTCCGTTCCAATTCTTACAGGATAACTTTTTGGGTTGAACCTGGTAGGATGATCAATTAAGACATCGAAACATCGCTACACACGCACTGTTGTTACATACTGTACGCTGTTCGCAGCATATCAAAATCAATTATTCTGAACAAAAATCCGATAGTTTCCTCGTTAGTACAAAGAGAAGGTTCTTCTTCTCCTACCGCTTTTCCCACACCTGCGAACTGTGTTGCACATGGGAATTTGACTCTGTTTTACGGCCGGATGCCCTTCCTGACGCCAGCCCTATGCGGAGGCATGTATTCACCATTGCGTGTTTCTGATGGTGGTTGTTAGTGTGAATGAATATGAAGAGGAGAGTGTTGGTTTAAACACAAATACCCAGTCCCCGAGCCAGAAGAATTAATCATATGCGATTAAAATCCCCTACCCGCCCGGGAATTGATCCCAGGACCCTCTGAGCCGAAGGCCTCATGCTGACCATTCAGCCAAGGAACTGGACTCGTGTAAAGGTTATATTGAGGTAATTAATTTTTTTATATAAATGACCAACATTTCATGCTACATAATATTTTACCTTCCATTATACCTTTAATAAACACTAAAAACCTAATATTTTGATATATTTACATATTGCACCTGTTAGTAAAATAGGCTTTGTTGTGTGCGAATTTTATTCGTGTTGTCATAATTTTATTTACGGTATAAAGTATTTTATGTAACTTCATAATAGGACTATCGGGGTATTTCTACGGTGCATAGCCTAAGTTAGCATCAGGTAAATACTCCCCACCCAGCTATTTTTAAACAGATAAGTATAATATCACTGTTAATTTCACTGTAAATTGATCATTACCAGTCAACTTAGGAATCTGTCTGCTCCAACGCAAACAATTCCCATACCAGTACAGAATCAAAATCCTTGGACTAGCCAGCAATTGAGCCTCGGGCTTCCAAAGGAAAGGGGGCAATCAGGTTTTTTCCTTTACGTCGGGATGGTCCATTAATAGTAACGCAATCTTTATCCCAATTCTCTGTATGAAATTCTGATCTGAATACGTCTTTCATACGGCACATTAAATGAGGAACTGAAGTCATTAAGTTTAAAAGACCAGCCAGAATAGGTTTGCATTATTCTCCATCTGAACCACATGCTGGTTATACATTTAGCGTGATACAGGCAAGATATCACTACGGATTGTTAACGGAATCCTTTTAAGTGGACAGAAATGAAATGCAGTTGTCGGCATCACATACATGTTTTATAACGTAATCTGTGCCCATTTCCTATTCATCCCATTTTATTGGGACGGTCGTATTGGGTAATAATCCCCCTGACACAGTACGTCACACTGGCTCCACTCTCCTGCGGATGTCGCACCAATAAATAAATTCGTGCATTGGTTTCCTCTGCAGTCATCTGTTTCCCTCGCTATCTGATATTGAAGTTGTGCTGGGAGGCTTGGGATACATCGTCCGTTTCTCCTACTTGAACCCCAGATTAAATACTTTCATTTGAGGCCAGTCATGACGTACAATGCGTATGACTTTCCGTTCCAATACTCGGTCTTTCGGTAAAAAAAAAAAAAAAAAAAAAAAAGTGCTCCTAAAATTGTATAGTATTTACCAGATTTCCTTTAGTAATTTCACAATTGTAAAAGCTATCAAAAATATTATAACCCTTTCCAGTGTGAATAAATTTTGGTAGATTTTTTTAAAAATATTAGACTGGACACAAAATATGAAAAGGGAAAAAAAACCCCACAATAATTCTACCATACGTGTTCTGGAAAGGTAGCAGCACAAACGGGCTGGTTAGTTGTTTATTGAGCAAGTTTTCCCATCATTTGATACAAAATATATTAAACTGTTGTAAATAGCTCGTAACTAATTCTTTGGGAAATACCAAACACTTGCTGCAAATTAAATTGTCAACATAATTGGATGAATGTATGCGAAAAGTTTCTAGCAGATCACTTCTCAACATTGCGAATTCTGTGGAACATTTTGAAATTTGGAAATAATGTTATTGGCTTTACTCTTCACTAACTACTTTTACGGTTTTCGGAGACGCCGTGGTGCCGGAATTTGGTCTCGCGGAGTTTTTTCATGTGCCAGTAAATCTATCGACACGGGGCTGACGTATTTGAGCACCTTCGAATACTACCGGAGTGAGGCAGGATTGAACCTACCAAGTTGGGGTTAGAAGGGCAGGGCCTGAACCGGCCGAGCCACTCAGTCCAGCTGTCTTATATGGAGAAGATCAGGTAGACATCACACAGCGAATTTTGGTTCTTCTTTTACATTGACAAATTCTAGGTCTGTCATCAGTTGGCCAACCACAGTAACAGAAACAATAGAAACGCAATCTGCGAGACCTACGCAATCATTGCATTTCGGGGTGACTGGACGGAAACGACTTGTTAGCCGCGCCATAAGTTTTAAAGCTAACCCATTTGATCGTATGGGTCAGATCGGAGGGACGTCAGGATGGGCATCCGGTCGTGAAACTGGATCAAAACCACCTCAATTGCCGGTCCAAACAAATTGAGAAAAAAAGGCCAGGAAGAATAAGATGATAATGAGTTTAACATAAAGAAATAAATGAACTAGATTAAAGCCACTATATATATTTATTTAATAATAAAGCCAACCTTTCAGCCAAATTGCATTGGCCTTCATCAGGGCATGTGAAGTTTTGTCGGAGACATGCCCTGATGAAAGCCAATGCAATTTGGCTGAAAGGTTGGCTTTATTATTATTATTATTATTATTATTATTATTATTATTATTATATAGTGGCTTTAATCCAGTTCATTTATTTCTTTATGTTAATACAATGAGCCACGAAAACCTACGTTCGTTAATTGATAATGAGTTTCTTACTTCTAATACCTACCCAACACCCACGCGAGCTGTATTTAACCCAGTTTTACAGCCGGATGCCCTTCCTGGGTGTATTAACTATCACATTTTTCTGTGTTGGTTGGTAGTGTGATACGTTGTTTGCAAATGAAGATCTCTATATTAAGGAAAAAACAAACACCCAGTCCCTAGCCAGAAGAATTAACCAGACCTGGTTGAAATCTCCCATCTGACCGGGAATGGAACCCGGGAGCCTCTGAGAAGAAGGCTACTACGCTGACGAAGAAGCCGGAGCCGGAACCTGACGTATTATTATTATTATTATTATTATTATTATTATTATTATTATTATTATTATTATAAAAAAGGAAACACCCAGTCTTACGTGACTGCTGTTAACCTAATAATGATCATGGAACAATTATTTTAATGTAGATTCTGAAGCAAAGAAAAGTACTTTTTCTTTTCAGAAATTCCACATTCATTGACCGGCTTTCTTACAGCAGCAGCCTTAGTGAGAAGCCTGAGAATTAGGCTGCCACACCCCTATGATGATTGCAATGATGATTCGTTGTAGTAGCCTGTTTGATGGCCGGGCTGAGTGGCTCAGACGGTTGAGGCGCTGGTCTTCTGACCGCTGGTATTTGAAGGTGCTCAAATACGTCAGCCTCGTGTCGGTAGATTTACTGGCACATGAAAAAACTCCTGTGGAAAAAAAAATTCCGGCACCTCGGCGTCTCCGAAAACCGTAAAAGTAGTTAGTGGGACGTAAAGCAAATATTATTATTACAACTGTTTCTTTTTATAATCTCGTCAGTTACCGAGCTCGATAGCTGCAGTCGCTTAAGTGCGTCCGGTATCCAGTATTCGGGAGATAGTGGGTTCAAACCCCACTGTCGGCAGCCCTGAAGATGGTTATCCGTGGTTTCCCATTTTCACACCAGGCAAATGCTGGGGCTGTACCTTATTAAGGTCACGGCCGCTTCCTTCCCAGTCCTAGCCCTTTCCTGTCCCATCGTCGCCATAAGACCTATCTGTATAGGTGCGACGTAAAGCCAATAGCAAAAAAAAATATCTCGTCAGTGAGAAAAAATGCTTTGTATGATGGATAATATTGTTTCGTTATGTGCTTTTGAATCGCCTAGGACCACTTCTGAATTAACTCCAATATTGCGAGTCGATCTTAAATCTAGTTTCTAATGCCATTTACCTTATGTTCAATTTTCCGTGAACCTTTGTGAAATTTCCAGGCAGGTTAATAACATATTGTGCGAGATGTCGTGCATAGCAGTGTACATGCAATGAAACTTTGTTTACTTCATTTAAAAATCATGTGAAGGGAACATTAATGTATACCGCAAGCTAGGAGACTATTGAGTGATTTGTATTCTAGGAACACTGATTGAATTGTAGAAGATAAAAGAGAATATCCCAGCTGAATTATTAACTTTATTACTAATGGTTTTGACTGGTTTCATGGAATGAAACATGGCTTCACTAAGAAAATTAATTTGGTGACAAATGGTATGAAACAAGGTTGTATCCTCACTCCAATTATTTTGTACTTCGAAAATATTTTTCAAAATACTCTTAATATAGTTTATGAACCAAAATCAATGGGGAAAAGACGAGCTTTAGTTCTTTCTGAACATCACCAACTTTGTAAGCAAGGAGTTTAGACTTTAAAATATTCAGAAAAATATTGTATGCAAATATATTTTTCTGAATATTATATATATATTAAAAGAACAAAAGTAAGGCTGTCACACTAATCATGATGATGACGATGATGATAATAATAATAACAACCATAATCATCATTACAATACAGTAGTCAAACCAGAGTGTTTACTAGAAAGAAACTCTTGGAAATAGAAAATAAAAAGTTTGTAAAGAAGATCCTAAATCTTCCTACAAATCCTTTGAATTCTGGCATGCACTAGAACTGAATGGAGATAAACTAGTTATAAAGAGAATGACAGTTTCAAAGAACGTTTCATCTGAACATTGTTCCAGATGTGGAATGAACCCGCAAACCAGTTTTAAATATCTATAGTGGAGCAAAATACCGAATATGAACTTATCGGCCAAGAAATATTTTACGAATTCCTGAACCATGAATGTGGACTGAATAGAAATTATTGATAATTTACTTGTCACTGAGGCTGAAAATCCTCTTAATGCATTTTGTATATAATTATAAGTATATACTTAATAGATTAATGTAGAATTAATTAAATTAATCTTTAAACATAGAGAGGTAATGATATCAACTCAGATTGTAACATACATTAATCATTTAGAATAAGAGCATTATTACTATTACGTTTAAGGCTCTAGAATTGATTAGGGTATTAATTAATACATTTTTTAAATATTCGAATTTATGGTTTAAAACATAAATGCATTTACAGTTATCAATACGTGTTCAGAGTTCCCCTTTTGCATTCCTCCAGAAACAAAAAAAGTCCGTTTTAGAAGGATATATTTGTCATTATTTGTTAAACAGTAGACATTATAGGCGTTAAATATATGTGTGTAATAGAGAAGCAAAGCAACAAGAGGAGAACTCTATTATTATTTTACCAACACGTTGGGTGTTCCTCAAGGTTCTAAACTAGGTCCACTTTTACTTTGTTCCGTGTATTCTTTGCCCTCTGTCAATCTTCCTCCCTTCTTTCTTCTTTCGGATGCCCGTTGTTACCTAATAGAAGTCTTGATTCTTGAGTTCCCTTCCTCTACCAATCACGACACGCATGCACGCAGTCCGCACGGCTCAGCACGAGAGCACTACGAGACACGCGAAAAGTCTTGGTACACTCTGCAACAGGAGTTAATTTCTGTGTTGGGCTTCAAGTAGAACTGCTCTTTGTGTATTATTATCCTACCTTAACTCACCTTGCTGTTGTTACCTTCCTATATCCATATCACATATTTAGCGTTTACAGTACCTACACTTTTATAGTGGGTAGAGTCAAGTTTGTTACTTAAATTGATCTGCTTCAATTTTATCTCTGACTTCGAGAATGTCAAGAGGGCAGAGGGATGGGTGACTCTGGAAATGTCATTCGTAATGTAGTCAGTCCATGTAATGAATGGTGTAACGGTGTCGCTTGAACACCATAAGGGTGGGAACTAGTATACATCCATGGTATCATATTCTTGTCGTTGGAGGCGATCAAAAGGGGTGACCTCATACAGTCTCTTATGTTTGGGAGCTTATTTTGGTGACAAGTGGCACCTAGCTGTGCCTTGCATTATTTCCACTTGCTTATGCCAGGCTGTGAGGAGGTAACTTAGAACAGTGATCCGAAAACATTTCAAACAATGCCGCCCCCTTCTTCTGGTACATAAAATGTCTTACACCCCTTCCTTCCTTCCTTCCTTCCTTCCTTCCTTCCTTCCTTCCTTCCTTCCTTCTTTCCTTCCTTCCTTCCTTCGGATTAATACTTTGCACAAAGAAAACCGGTTCACGATATCTTCTGTTTGGGTCTATCTATCTAAATGTTTAATAATAATAATAATATTAATATTAATAATAATAATAATAATAATAATAATAATAATGGAACCGAGAGAGTTGGCCATGCGGTTAGGGTCGCGTATCTGTAATCTTGCATTCGGGGGATGGTGGGTTTGAATCCCACCGTCATCAGCCCTGAAGACGGTTTTTCGCGATTTCCCGTTTTGTAACAACTTGCTGGCTGGCGTTTTGTAGTATTCTATATTATAAATGATTGTATATATTACTTATAATAATTACAGTAAATAAATACTTTCTCTCAAGTCGCTAGTCATCCGTTATTAGGAGATTTCTATGCTTTCATTACTTCGTATACCAGGTAACTCTTACTTTCATCTTACGTATTCAACCTGCCCTGGTTGTCGCGTCCTTCATGGCCCCTCCTTTCCTTTTGCCAGTACCTTCATAAACATGTAACTTTTCACTTATCGGACCACTCGTAAATCTCTGGGAATACTCGGAATCGAACCTGGGTCCCCGAGGACTAGCTAATAGCACTAACCGTTACGCTACGGAGGTGGACACTGGAGGGGTGACGAAGCCAGGAAATGTCTTCTAGTTCGGTAATGGAAACAACTATGAAATGGGAGTGGTAATAAGTGGAAGAGTTTACTCTTTTTCAGGACACCGATGTGCCGGAATTTAGTCCCGCAGCGTTCTTTTACAAGCCAGTAAATCTACCGACACGAGACTGACGTATTTGAGCACCTTCAAATACCATGGGAATGAGCCATGATCGAACCTGCCAAGTTGGAGTCTAAAGGCCAGAGCCTCAATCGTCTGAGCCACTCAGCCCGGCCTATCACCAATGACATAGGCCGTATTATATAGTAATAATAAGCAGGTATTAATAGTATTAATAAGCAGGTAACGCAGGCCCATCACGTTCGTTGAATTGAAGTGTCAAAATAACATTCAGTAAGATCTACTAGGTGTATCAAAGTTCAATACTCCAGCGTGTAGGGATGATTAAAGAGACTAAACTGAAAGTTTATCGGTAAATGGGTCCGAAATGAATTATTAACTGACAAAATCAGAAACTATACTGTAATAGTATAACTTAACTAGACTCTCATTCTTCAAGATCATCAATGTTACATATTCTGTTAAAAAGTTGGGCGCCATTTTTTTAGTTTGCTTTGTGGGTCGAAACTTTATATTTACCGTTTGCAAGTGGACACCATGTCCTCTGTAGCCTAGCAAGGAATCCGAAAATAGTCACCGGCGTCCGGTGTGGCACTCAACATGTTGAACATGCAATGTCTGTGCTGTATCTGTAGCAGTACATGGGAGTGTATGAGAGCGTGTCACTGCGTACTCTCTACAGCACATGTCTGGTGTCTTTGAACGTGAATAACAGGCAATGGCACGTCGCTGAACAGCGTGTGTTGAAGCAGGAGGACGCACTTCTGTGAATGATTTCTGACAGTAATATGCAGTTTTATTGACAACCACCTCAAAATGTAGCTCAACCATTTATTTGTAACCTTCAACCATTGATATGTGACCTATGATTGTGTAATTTAAAATGTATGTTCTTATCTCTTCCGTCATCCCTAGAGGTTTGAATATTGAACGTTGATCAATCCTATTTCTTTCCTATACATTACTTTAACATTTGGATTACGTTCAAGTCCCAGTCCAGAAAGCTAAGAATAACGGCCGAGAGGATTCCCACGTGGCACGTAATAATATTCAGGTCTTCGGGCTGAGGACAAGTCGCTTGGTAGGCCATGACCCATCAAGGCTGTTGTGTCATGATTATTGTTACTTTTCATTGTTACTATATGTATTTTGTTCCTAAATACATGGTTACAATGTACCTTATCCCTTCGAAAGAGAGATTCTCATTGGCTAAAAAAAATGCTTACCTTTGTATACTTACGCTGAACATTTGTTGATCCCCAATTTCCATACTTCAGCTCCTACCTAGCTGAGTCCCTTTAGGGAGATTTTTCTTGTCATATTAGGGCAGTGAGTTTCTCTGGTACCAAGCTCTAAGTTTATAGGATACCTTTAATTAATTTCGTGTGGCTATTTCTAGCTGAGTGCAGCCCTTGTAAGGCAGACCCTCCGCTGACGATGGGCGGCATCTGCCATGTGTAAGTAACTGCGTGTTATTGTGGTGGAGGATAGTGTTATGTGTAGTGTGTGAGTTGCAGGGATGTTGAGGACAGAACAAACACCCAGCCCCCGAGCCATTGGAACTAACCAATGAAGGTTAAAATCCCCGACCCGGCCGAGAATCGAACCTGGGACCCTCTGAACCGAAGGCCAGTACACTGACCATTCAGCCAACGATGTCCTCATTCCAAGGTAGTGCAGCTCTTTTCAGGCACACCCCAATAGAGGTGAGCTGCATGTACCATTTCAACCACATACCAGCCCTTCTGACATTCTTAAATTTTTGACAGTACCGGGAATTGAACCCGGGCCCCCAAGGACGGCAGCTAATAACACTAACCGTTACGCTACGGAGGCAGTCTAGGATGCCTGAAAACGCCTGATTAATTCATGCGTGTTTTAATGTGTCTACATCGCTACATTCTACACTCGCTATACTTCATTAGTATCTGAAATATTTTTCTCAACAATGACTGAGGGCTTGATGTTAAAATTTCATTAGGACCTGTCAGAAAACTCTATAATTCTCGAAAACAGAGGGCCATCGCTTTCGAAGTTCTCCACTGGTAAAATAAAAAACCGCTTACGCTTGCGTATGATTTTTTTTGCTTCAGACTTCTAATTTTAAACCGTCCCCCTCCCTTCCTCGCCCCCTCCCATCTCAGCCCCTTCGAGGAATTTTTGACATTTTTGTTTTTTCTAGGGATTTTGTGGTTATCAGTTTATCTGGTACCAAGTATTAAGTTGCTACAGAAGGCCTACCTCCAAGTGCCTCATTACTTCATGTCTATTCTTATTTTAAAACCTACCTTGATAGATCCCTTCACTTCTACTTACATGTATTAGTATGGATAGGAAATAACGATGTGTACTTTCAATGATATGAGACTCCCGTGTGTGAAACAAGCTCTTCAAATATCGTACAGCGTTATGGTGTAATGGTGGCCATTATACTTTTGACGTTATAGGTACTACATCAAGTATAGCTCTGTGCGGTGTGTCGTGGAAAGAAAAGGAACGATGGTGTAGTGAGGAGAGAGCGAGTGAGGTTAAGAATGTAAAAGAGAAAGAGAAAGAGCGAGAGGAGGGTGAAGTAGGGGAGTAAATACCAGAGAAGGGAACTGAAAGCTAGAGCAGAGGCAAAGTGAGGGAAATTGAGATTATCCCCGTGGTCGAGCGGAAGTTTCTGGCTCTACCATGTGATAACCCAAAGGCAGACCGGCTTAAGACCTGAGCTTTTAACACGCTACAAGGCCAGCACACGGATATGGAGTGTTTATTGCAGCCTGTTCTACTCTCACGCAAATACAAAAATCAGAAAGCTGACTAAGCTTAGTGAAGCCAAGAAACTTGTACTCGCAAACTTTTCACGCCCCCTCCCCCCCTACCGACCACGCCACCTCTGATGTCAGTTTATTACAAACGCAAGATCAGGAAATAAGATTATCTCAATTTCATTCACTTATGTAGGATCAGGAAGCATTAATTCACGCCGGTCAGTAATGTTACACTATTTAATTGTGTTTTAAATCTGATATGGTCAGCGGTTGAAAGCAGGGACCAATGAGATCTTTGAAGTCAAGCATCATCAAGCCCACGTCCTGTTGACTAGAGGAGGAGCAGAAAGGAACTAGCCACCCTACCACAAGTAAACCGAGACAGTTAACGAACTGTATGTACCACAAATTAGGCTTTCAGAACATTTTCATTAGGAACAATGTGCTAGTTTCTGTGTTCACTATGAGCATTCCTTTTAAAATTATCATCAACTCTCAAAATAATAATATTCGAACGTTCTCATAAGCTGTAGTATACGCCTATTTTAAGATATTTCGAAATAGATTTCCCCAAAATGAACTTTATTTACCTTGTGGGCTATCACGCTATTCTTCTTTGAAGCTTTCTTCGCTGTTGCCGTCCTTTTCTCCCTTATGAATGATTGCTCTTCTGTATTGATCAGTTTTGGCTGTTTCCCAGTGAACATATCGTAATTGCCTAAGGATTGTCATCTTGCCTGTGAATATCTCTGTGCTTCTCCGAACACAGCGTTCAGTATTTATATTTATATTCCATGCACATTTTGAGGCACATGACAGTCAGTTCTATCCCAAAATGAGTGTCCCGATTTTGAAATTCACTAATTTCCAACGTAGGTTTCAGCAGGAACATCTCGAAATAACAGGAACAGCTTGCGATCTAAAGTTTCTGATATCGAATAAAGCCCATCTAAAGATCCAAGACTACTTCTCATTCTTCTCCTTCTTCACTCAAGTGGGGTCGCGAGTGAAAATTTTGGCGCATATGTATACTTATCCTTGTTTTATGGTCGGATGTACTTCCTGAAGCCAAATCTATGTGGAGAGATGTATCGAATATTGCGCGTTGGTTGGTAGTGCGATGTACTGTGTGTGTATATGAAGAGGAGTGTATTGGGACGAACATAAAAACCCAGTCCGCAAGTCAGAGGAATTAACCAAACGCGATTAAAATCCTCGATCCGGTCGGGAGTAGATCCCGGGACCCTCTGAACCGAAGGCTTCGATGCCGTCCATTCAGCCAACGTGCCGGACCTAAGAAATAAAGTGTTCCTCCAAATAAGGAAATTTTTGAAAGATAAAAAAAATGAATGAATAAGGAGAGTGGACACGATTAAACTCAGTGGCTTGGTTGTAGACTTGCCATTCTGATAGCCGAGGTTCGAACGCCGGTGGATTTTGGAGTGAAATTTTGTCCTAAAAGACCTTTTGATAGCAGGGAGGATATCCGGACATAACCCAAAATTATCTAGGGTGGTCCCAGCATCACCGAAACTCCCTGGTATAAATTGAAGACAGTTTTAATAAATGAAGTATTATGTGTTTCCTAAACCCCAAAATTAGATTGTAGATAACGTCATTTCGTGTTATCCTAGGAGGAAGGAGGTAATGAAAATAAGAAGTGTTTTTTTTTTCGGGTGACACTAGTGCGCCACCAGAGATCTTTAACATGCCAACAATAAAGACTTATAGTGCCAAGATCGCTGACTGCCTTTCGAAGAAAATCGACAACCCCAGCCGGGATCAAACCCGCGAGCTAGAAGTCCGATATTCCGCCAGTCTACCGAGGCAGCGTTTCGCTAGAAGAGGGTTTAAGTTTACTCAGCTGTAGTATCTGTCCAGTAGATAGCAGTGCAATTGGAATATCGAAATTGATTGGCAGGCTGGCTGCCTAGGTGGCACCACTTCAAAAGGTCTGCAAATCCGTAGCTGAAGTTATATTATTATTATTATTATTATTATTATTATTATTATTATTATTATTATTATTATTATTATTTTCATCATCATCATAATCATCATCATTATAGTGCAAATACTTCTATTTAATGTACCTGGGCTCGAAATGGGTAAGTTATGGGAAAACTCATTAAAGATGCCGGACGGTGGGATTTCCGCACACGAAGGACACTATCGTCCTGGCTTAAGCTTCAGCACACTGAGATACTCTGGTTGGTCTTTAAATGGTAGGATTCAGAAAAAGAAAGAAAAATCAAGACGTGAAAACTGTCAATAGTGAGACTCGAACCCATTTTCCTCTTGACACTAGATCAACGAATAATGGATAAGTAGCATTCTTTTATTAGCTGCCAGAATATCACCTGGACGCTGCGAACATTTCACTCGACTTAGAATGGTGGGGTAATGGGATATAGCGGATTACCTAGGGAACAGGCGATAAACTGGTTGTCACATGAATTATGACGGCCGCTGGGGAGACTAGCTCCACCAGGACCGAGCATATTTCACACAGTTTTGAACCCGGAATCGAATCTGATCCTCAGGGGGCATAAGGTTAGATTGATAGCACTGCCGAGACAAAGTAATTTTTAAATATATTCCAGCAGTCAAAAGTCTAGTTGGGAATGGTGAAGTCTTCCGCGATATATGGCAGCTGTCTTCCTCTTCCTGATCGGAGGTGGATGAGGGGAAGAAGAAACATGCATGTTTATTGGAAGGCCTCCATGTGTCCTTTTCTATCTTTGCAATCAGCCACATAGACTGGAGAAAAGCGAGTGTACAGAATTCTGTTGTCGAACTACTTACCCAGACGGCTGTGCAGAAGTAGGCTGAGAGCATTCAGTTCATTCAATAATCCAATCACTTATTTATTATGAATGCTCTCTCCCCAGTTGGTGGCTATCCGTGACTGGGAGAGACGAGTGATTATCCATGCATGTGCAACTCATCCAGGCATGCAGTCATCCATCCATTCATTCGTTCGTGCAGTAATTCAGTTCATTCACAATGTTGAAATCTGTTCGGACTCGTAACAAAAACAAATACTTCCACTAATTATAGTAATAATAAGGGTAAGATACATGTTTCCATACACTATATAACACTGTTAATGTCTAGCACAAAAATAAATTAAATTTTAAAAAACTACAATTTTAGAGATTGGGTGTAATTTAGAGATTAGGTGCAAGTGTAATTTTTAAGGTACTAGTAGATGTATCAAAAATAATGTGAATTCCAATAAACGATTGGCGATCTGGAACTACGGGTTTGGATTATTCTATGCTATTCTGTTCTATTCTATTCTATTCTATTCTGTTCTATTCTATTCTATTCTGTTCTGTTCTGTCCTATTCTATTCTATTCTATTCTATTCTATTCTATTCTATTCTGTTCTATTCTATTCTGTTCTATTCTATTCTATTCTACTTATCCAGCCATATCCAGCCTCATAGTACCAAGACGTTAACACATCTGTGCTGGAAAGTCCGGTATTTATTTATTTATTTATTTATTTATTTATTTATTTATTTATTTATTTATTTATTTATTTATTTATTTATTTATTTATTTAAAGTTTTTCCGGCCATGCAACTATGAGCTTGCATTGAGGATAAGGTACGTTCGAACTCCTACTGTCGGCAGTCCAGTATATGGTTTGCCATGAATTCCCATATTTACACCAGGAAATTTCTAGGTTACAGTCACTTCCTTCCCAGTCATCTCTCCCGTCCCATCGCCGCCTTAAGAACTTCCTAACTCAGAGCGACAAAAAACCAATAGCAAAAAAAGTCCACTGCGAATATTGTGCTTATTAGTGATAAACGAACAATTTCCATGATACATCTACCACCAAAACATCTGGATTTATACAATTTAGTATTACATTGGCCCTCTCTGTTGCTATCTGGTTAGTATGCTGGCATCCGGTCCAAGGGTCCCAGATTCGATTCCAGGGCGGGTCGGGGATTTTAACCGTCACCGGTTAACTCCTCTGGCTAAGGGACTTGGTCTTTGTGCTGTCTTCAAAATTAGATTTCATCCTAGACACGCAGGTCGCCCACGGGAGTCAATTCAAAAGACCTTCACCAGGTCTCTCCGAAGGCCATACGCCATTAAAAATGAAGAAATTCACTAACTGAGATCGTGACTCCCTCAGTGGATTAGTGGCAGATTGTCGGCCTCCGGATACCAAAACCATTTTTTCAAACCTCGCAGAGTTTGTCGAATTATGAAGGAGGAAGAAAGTCCAATTGACACTCAATATCGTACGATATCAGCATGTAAAAGATTTATGCTGACACATTTGGTGTCCACTCGATAAAATAACTAAATCTCAACCGTAGGTAACAATGATCTGGTTTACTCTGCTATCTAGTAGAGCAGGGCCACTCAAACGCCCAAACTCTCACGCGTGCAAACTGAGGCGCAGAGGTCCTGTGCACAGTGCATCGGTCCCACCCGGATGGACTCGGACCAGCGCGTCGTCTCGGGGCGACTCGGCTAAGCTTGGCTCAACTTGGATCGGATTTGGAGCGCTACGGAGCCATCGAGGAAGAGGAAGACAGGCGGAGGGATCGAGACAGGCATGGGGAAAGAGAGAGAAAGCGCTATTGCTCCAAAGCGATGAGTGGGTATCTGCACTCTGGTCAGCCAAGCGAAGTCGTCTTTGCACCGTGCACAGCGCAATGCACTGGTACATGCACCCTGAAAGGCCCTGTAGTAGAGTAAAACGGAATGTCGAAACTGATACGCAACCAACCTAAATGACGTCAAATGAAAATGCCTGCACACGGTAGTTGATGACATAAGATTAATAATAATAATAATAATAATAATAATAATAATAATAATAATAATAATAATAATAATAATGGAAATCTTGAAATTACTTTTAAAAAGTAGCATTGGAGTACAGTTCTTGAAGTAGGGTGCTGGGACTTAATGAATAAAAGGGGAACAGTGATCATAAATGAAACATCACGAAATAACGAGAAAGGTAAAAATGTCTAAATAAGGTAACCATTTCTCTTATCTTAAAAGTGGAATCAGCTGTAATGGTTGTAATTATATAAGAGGAAAAAAACCGTCTGGAGTGATGCGAATCACCGTTGATTGTACAATTCAAGCTCAAAGGTAAACTCAAGGGGCGAACTCGTATTTTCATTCAACTTTAGTAAAGTGTTTTTAATATTCTGAAGCTGAGCCAACGGGGAAGTGGTAGAATAATCTATAAATCTAAAATTACATTTGAGGAACATCCCTCCGTCTGAACAGGCCTCGTATGGCTTACTTCCTGAATAAAGGGCTATTTCAGATCGACATGCTATAAGTCAAGATAAATGCTGTTCGTTATTCAGCGCTGTTACACATTTCCGAAGTCCACGCAACTCCGCGCTGAGACATGTGAACGTTCTTCATGCCAAATTACGATCCATCATAATCAGAGCATCGTCGTTCTTGTTGCTATCTTCTTTTCCTAACCCTCCCTCCATTTCCGAGTCTCTGTTATTACATGGCTTCTTACGTGCAACCCTTTACAGAGGCTGATCAGGAAGCCTGCAAAACCAGAACGAAGGGCTATTTAGTTTCAATGTCTTTTACCCCGAGAGTTGTAATTTCCTAATACAGTTTCTATAAAGATTCTTACGTACTTCTTTGTTCTTTCATATAAGGAGAATGGGTCATTATAGTCAAATTTCGCGTGTGGTAGATGAGTGTGAGTTGTCTGAAAACCTGGATGGTTGTAGGGGCTGTAGAAGATATATGTAATTAATTTGTTGTGAAAGAAGCACCTGTGGCATGTAGGTATCATCTCAGAATTTGCTAGAATTTGAAGGTGTATCACGAGGACCATTCACGTGAGGAGTCTTATAGTTAATACACGGAAACTACAAGAAACGTTTTTTTGGGAAACTCGTCAGATTCTCAGAATTGAGCGAGGAAAACCATGAGAAATCATAGACTTGATAGGAGGATTTATGGTGCTGATGTATTAAAACCGTGAAATATCGCTTAGACTATACGACAGCTGATAGAAGCATACTTGGAGTATTTGTGGGAAGGTCATGATAAATCACCTGTAGGAGAGCCCATAGAAGTCATTGCGGAAATGATGGAGGCAAATAATGAGAAATCATTTATAGGAGAGTTGGCAGAAGATTCATGGAGTTAGAAGGATACCTGGGATTGGTGGAGAGAAACCACGAGAAATTAGTTATAGGACAGCTGATAGAAAGATTTATGGATTTGATGGAGGAAAACAAGGATTTAATTATAGGAGAACTGATGGACGGATTCATGAAATTGATTAGGGGGAAACCCTAGCGATGAATGGGACTCAGGCTAAGATTCACGTCAGTGATGTGCCAATTAAACAAGTCCAGCAATTCAAATACTTAGTTTCACTGTTCCTAGAAAAGGAAGTGACGTCGTGACTAGACAGTCAACCGTAGCATTCGCATCACTTAGGTGGTGCCTATGGAAGAACAGCAGCATCATTCTTCAGACGAAGGTCCACCTATTTCGTACGCTGACTATACCAGTCATGCAGTAGGATTGCAAGACATGGACCTTTCTGAAACAAGACCTTCAGAAGTTGGGAGCCTCCGACAAATTCTCCTCGTTACTCTGTGACCACGTACGAAATCAAGCCATCCAAAAACATAATGTTCAGCCAAGAAGCGATCCAGATGAAGAAAGATGGTCTGACCATGGCTACCGCTGGTCGAGTACAGGATACCATATAGATTTCTTTGGCGGCAGTAACCAGCACAGTGGAAGGGTCATTCAAAAAGACTTGAGCTAAGCAGATTGAGTGTAACCTGGAAAACCCAAGGCGTGATATCATCCCAACCCCAGTTACAGCAACAGGCTGAAAAATATGGAAAGAAAAGGCACGCTTAATGAAGTTCGAAAGCCAGTGACACCCATAGCATTCGGTGCAGACTCTCACCAGTCGCCAGCTGGAAACAAAAGAGAAGAAGAAGAACATAGAAGGAAACCGTGAGAAGTCACTTGTATGAGATCTGATAAAACAATTCTTGGAGGCGATGGGGAAAAACTATGTGAGCCCACTTTTGGGAAAGCAGATTTTGGACATTTATTCCTGTAGCAAGACCGGAAATCTTCCGACGTATCGAACTAGGATGGCAAGCTTACGAAAGAAATTCTTCAATCTTCAAATCCAACATGCCAACCCACCTGAAGAAGATAGTGTTTGACCAGAGTGTTCTCCCTGTACTGACTTACGGTTGTGAAACCTGGACATTGAGCGAGTTTGTTAAGCAAAAACTCAGAACAACCCAAAGAGCTATGGAACGGTTCATGCTAGGCTTCATGAAGAAAGACAGGAAGAGATCAGATTACATCAGGTCAGTCACAAAGGTCAGTGACATTTTAGAAAGGGTGTTTACCCTAAAATGGCAGTGGGCAGGCCATGTTGCTCGGAGAACTGATGGTCGGTGGACAAAGATTGTGCTTGAGTGGAGTCCGAAAGATCATCTGAGACATAGGGGAAGACCACCGGACAGATGGGATAAAGACATCCGGAAGATTACTGGGATCAATTGGCAGAACATCGCTCAAGACCGTCCCAGATGGAGAGACCTCATGAAAACCTACCTTGCTTCGGACTTAAACAGGCCACATCGTAAAAACGATTGAATATGGCTGATAGTGATAGATTCCTGGAGTCCCAGTAGATAACAAACACGCCCGAAACGACACCACAGCAACACAGGCTATCATGGAGAATTCAATAGCACCAATTTTATTGCGGAAATGATGGAGGCAAATAATGAGAAATCATTTATAGGAGAGTTGGCAGAAGATTCATGGAGTTAGAAGGATACCTGGGATTGGTGGAGAGAAACCACGAGAAATTAGTTATAGGACAACTGATAGAAAGATTTATGGATTTATGGATAAATTCAGCATCAGAAAATTATAGCAAACTTCTAAATACACACTATCCCAGGAAATATCCGAAGTGAATGTTAAAAGATCACTTTGAAAGCCAATGGTTTTGTGTATAGTATTATGTATAGAAGGGATTAGTACTAATTTTAAAGCGAATCGGAAACTTAAATTTAGTGCTTTGCTCTAAGACCATGACAACTTACTGAGTAACATGTTTGGCCAGGAACTCACCACCTACGTAGGTTCGAATACTTACGCTGTTCGTTATCCCAAAAACCCGTACTAATATAATTATTGGCACTTCGAAAATAATCTTTAATGGTCAAAACGCCGTCACTAAGGCTCTTAGTAAATCCGAGAATAACTGGATGGACAAAGCACATTAAATGAAACTTGAACATGCAATAAGTTAACAGGATTGGGAACCACGTTGTACCTAGACCCCAGCACGTATTACTATAGTAAGTAATTAATTGCGGTTTCGTGGTATGGTAATTTGGAGGTTAATTTCAACAACCTGTCAATGGGGAAGCAGAGCATTTCCATCATGTCATATCATACCTCATTCTTTCATCCCAATAATGATTAAATTTGCATTGATGCATTGATATTCCGTTTATATTCAGGGTCGCGGAAAAAGTGTTGGATTGCAACCAAGTAACCAAGTACCCGTTCTTCGTACGGACTTACGAGCAAAGATTAAAATGGTTAGTGCCGTAAAATGAAATGTGAATTATAAACTCACAAAATATGAATCCTAAACCTACACAATATTAAAAAGATAGAAACACAGAATATGAATATAGTATTAATATTGATGCTTTCACGCCCCGTACATGTAGACATGGTATGGGCTTTTGGGCTTATGCCGTGTCAAGAAAACAAGGTGAAACTCTTAACGTTTCGCAGAGAACTTTGCCCCGCGTCTTCAGAAGAAAATCTCGATTGTTCGCGAAGAAGACTTCTACAATAATGAGGGTTTGAATTTAAGATTGCTTTACCATTGGAGCGGTAGTGGTACGCTCATTCGTCACCAGGTGGCTCGCTGTATGCTGGCACAGCGCTCCAAGCGGGAGCTGACGACAACATTAAGCTCTGATTAAGATGTTTATCACACCGTGTGTAAGTGAGAAGTAACTGAAAGGACATCAGGTGGATCAGGGACAAATGTGGTAGAAGAAATAAATTATTTATGAATTCCATAATGCCATTTGGCCCTCATTATAGTTATCATCGGCCACTTTTAAATAAAATTGTGATGAATTGGTTGTCTAATAATGTGTATTTCCTTTCGCCCAGGTCCGACTTTCGCCGGCAATGTTGTCACGAAAACTCAGCGGTATAGGCCCCCTACCTGTCCTCGTTCGTATTTTTTGAGACTTTCAAAAATCTACTAGTTTCTACGAGTTTTGTATCCTTGATATTGTAAAAAAGAAGTACTCACCAACAGGCCACCGTAGTGCCAGAAATATTTCATTCCTTCTTTCCTAAACTTCAGAGACTCGGCTATTTCACCTGTCTTGAATTCAGAGAATATTGTCTCTTCCCACTGTGGATCATTGGTAGAGCGTTGGCGTGTTCAACTCCAGCAGAGGTAGTCGGATTTTTGAAGGGAGGAAAAAAACGTGGATTCTCGCAATACGATGTCGGCACGTAAAATATATCTGGTGGCACCTTTGGCGTTCACGCGACAAAATTAATTAAAACTCAACCGTTCATCGTTCAACAGAAATTCAGTTTACTCTGCCATCTGATAGAGTAAAACGAAACTTCAAAATTGACGCACAGGCAGCTTAAATGGCATCAGATTGAAATGCCTACACATACCATGATGACTATTCTTCTTCTTTCTTCAGTTTTGTCCTAATTTAGACCGTGGTAAACAATTGACTTGCTGGTTAGTCCTTTTTTCTTCTCTCAGAACTACTTCATCATTTCGCTGTAGTTCCTCATCCTTTCCTCTGACCAAAAGTTTAGGTCGCCTACGGGAGTCAAATCAAAAGACCTGCACCTGGCGAGCCGAACATGTAGTCGGACACTCCCGGCACTAAAAGCCATACGCCATTTCATTTTTGCCAAACGTTCTTGGACTTTTCATTTTGTTTTTCCTGAATACCCCTTTAATTAGTCAATTTTAGCTCTAAACATAAATTTCTGTTAGCGATTTCCTTTGGATTGGTGCAAACTTCCTTTTCTTGTTTCTTCAACTCATTTAGTAGTTGCTTTTAATTTGAGGATGTAGTTAAAGATTTTCTTCGTTAGTCGACTCTCACTAATTCTTGTAAGGTGCCCATAAAACTTCAGACCTCTTAAGTATGGTGTCTGTCTGTCTGTCTGTCTGTCTGTCTGTCTGTCTGTCTGTCTGTCTGTCTGTCTGTCTGTCTGTCTGTCTGTCTGTCTGTCTGTCTGTATAGATCTTCATTTCTCCTCTTCCTCCATGTACCATCCCCTCTTTCATCGGGTCCTAAGATCTTTTTCAAGATTTCTCCTTTCTTCTCTAGCTCATCCAGTTGCCCTTTCTTATTCACTATCAGACATTCTGAACTCTGGCTTGATAACCGTGTCTGGTCTTTGCTCTGTAAGATATCGTTCTTTTAGTGTATCTATTCTGTATTAATGTATAAGCTAACTCCATCTTACTGGCCCTTCCCTTAATTGTTTTTCAACCGGGCGTGTTGGCCGTGCGCGTAGAGGCACGCGGCTGTGAGCTTGCATCCGGGAGATAGTGGGTTCGAATCACACTGTTGGCAGCCCTGAAGATGGTTTTCCGTGGTTTCCCATTTTCACACCAGACAAATGCTGGGGCTGTACCTTAATTAAGGCCACGGCCGCTTCCTTCCAACTCCTAGGCATTTCCTATTTCATCGTCGCCATAAGACCTATCTGTGTCGGTGCAACGTAAAGCCCCTAGAAAAAAACAAGTTCTTCATCAAGCCCATTCGGCTGCATCCATGACTATATTATTATTATTATTATTATTATTATTATTATTATTATTATTATTATTATTATTATTATTATTATTATTATTATTATTATCCGTTTCACCCACTTCGGGGTACGATAGATCTATCAATGGTTAGTGAGTCGTGTTTTCCTGTCCTTCCAGTACTTTTTCATCTTTTCAGATCTTGCCTTACTCACTTCCTCAGAAAATCTGTATTATTATTATTATTATTATTATTATTATTATTATTATTATTATTATTATTATTATTATTATTATTATTATTATTATTATTATTATTATTATTATTATTATTATTATTATTATTATTATTATTATTATTATTCACTAAGTGTGCAGCCTATGTCACCTTTCTTTCTAGTTTTCTTGAATGTAATTTGTCACTCAGAAACTTCGTGCACCTAAATTAAGTCTTCCCGAGCCAGGATGTGGCGCGTGATGGTTTCTAGTCTGTCCACAATGCGCTCGATAAAATAAAGCTTCGCTTGACTATTTTTAACTTTCTCTCGACGAGTTTGGAGCTGTTTATGGGGTGTCTCGGTCGCCCTCAAAGCTGCACTAAACGAACGTTAATGGGCCAAGTAGCGGGCGTTCCAGCTTCCAAGTTTTATGGCAAATATCGCTAGAGGTTTGCTCTCCTCTCTCAAGTACGCTATCAAATTCGTACATATATCACAATAAAAGCCTGTTTATGACTATCACTATCATCTTATCAACAAATAATGTCATTCTGCGACATTTATTACCAGTGCGGCATTAGTGGTTGACCTTATCTGGATCTAGTCATCACACCATGCTATACTGTAATGACCAAGTTAATTATAATCCCTTTACAATGTATTGTGCTGTTTTTATATACTCAACATCGTTCCTCGAATTTTTATCTACATTCTTCTTCTTGTTATTGTTGGCCTTTTCCTCAAATTTTGGGTGTCTACACTTGTTTTACGACCGGATGCCCTTCTTGACACCAACCATATCGTCGCTGTACGGGTAAAACCTCGTATCCCACAATGTTCTTCCTACCCACTATTTTTCTTCAGATTCGTCACGCCTCCCAGTCACACATGGATAAGCAGTCGATCAGAACAATGTTCGTTGTGTTCATTTTCCTAAGCTAGTTTGTAAACGACAGTGAACCTTATTGCACCGTGCTGTAGGAATGTACGTTTACATGAAGCACCTCCGCACTCCTACATTATAATGCATTTAATGTTCATTTTCCTTTACACACTATCAAAGGACTGCACATCCATCTGTGACTGGGAGAGGTGAGTCTTAAGGAGGATAATAGATATGAAGATTATTTTGGGATATGAGGTACTGCCCGTACAGTGACGGTATGGGACAGGATATATTTACTACGGCGTGTCTTCATAGTGGTTAGTAGTTGTTGTATTATATATACGAGTACATTAACCACACACGGTAAAAATCCCTGACCAGGCCAGGAACCAACCCTGTAGTCAAGAAGCCGGACGGATTTCACCGTATTATGGTAGGTAATACTTGACATATATGGAAAACAGGAAATTAAAATTTATTGGACATGTCATCAGACAGAATACTTTCATCACTAACATACTTGAAGGGAAAGTGCTGGGGAAGAAAGGGAGAGGAAGACCTAGGATGAAGTATTTGGACGACATCAAGAAGAGGTTAGGTTGTGACAATTACATGGAACTGAAACGAACAGCCAATGAAAGAAAAGAGTGGTTGCATCGACAAGGCATTAGCCTTTAGAATATTGATTGATTGATTGATTGATTGATTGATTGATTGATTGATTGATTGATTGATTGATTGATTGATTGATTGATTGATTGATTGATTGATTGATTGATTGATTGATTGATTGATTGATTGATTGATTGATTGATTGATTGATTGGATAAGCGAAAATAAATATAAATAGACTTGAAGTACACTTTCAGCTTACTAGGTGCGTCGTGTACATTTACAGCTATACTGAAGATATTTTTTCTTTGCTAGTGGTATAACATAGCCAGCCCCGTGGTGTGGGGGTAGCGTGCCTGCCTCTTACCCGGAGGCCACGGGTTCGATTCCCGGCCAGGTCAAGGATTTTTACCTGGATCTGAGGGCTGGTTCGAGATCCACTCAGCTGTCTGACGGTGAGATAGCCGCCCCGGTCTAGAAAGCCAAGAATAACGGCCGAGAGGGTTCGTCGTGCTGACCACACGACACCTCGTAATCTGCAGGCCTTCGGGCTGAGCAGCGGTCGCTTGGTAGGCCAAGGCCCTTCAAGGGCTGTAGTGCCATGGGGTTTGGTTTTTTTTGGTATAACCGCACTAACGCATGGAAGATTATCGGGGACGCAAGGATGGGAAAGGGCTACGTTAGTGGAGGAAGCTGTCGTAGCCTAATTAAGGTGCAGCCTCAGCATTTACCTGGTGTAAATAATCGAAAACCATCTTCAGGGCTGGATTTCGAATCCACCATCTTCGAAACGTAAGCTCACCACTATGCGACCCGAATCACGCAACCAACTCGCTCGGTATGCCGAAGAGAACAAAAATGACCAAGCACACAGCGTTGGGTACCGACAACCTACGTATTTCGCGATCGATGCTCTACCATTGAGCTATGGGAGCTTTGGTCTTTCTTGTTATGTTGGTAGGGATCTGAGCTACAAGAATGACGCTGGCCACTGTAGCTCAATGAGCTATTCTTGTTCCGTTGGTAGGGATCTGAGCTACAATAATGACGAGTTGGTAACCGTAACTTACTGGTAGAGAATCGTATTGTGGGTGATTACATTTTTTCTTCCTAAGAATACAGAATGCATTATGTCATTTCAGTTGCAAATCTGTATTCTAAACAATTGATGAGACTAATTGTACATTGTACTTCTACCTAACATGCTTTCTACGTGTATTTCTTTAACTTTTAAGTGCACACTATAGTATATCTGCAAGGTTTTATAAATGATCCCATGTGTTCCTTTATGTTAACAGGATGTTTTGAAATAGATTGCTCAGTGGTTGTCTGCACCGTGGATTTACTGTGATATCTACTGATAAACGGCAATAGATTGCATCATGCTGCATTGATTTGAACTTATCAATTCACTTTGCCTGAATAAAACTTTTTTTTTTTTTTGAAAACTGAAGTTTCAGTTACTGATCACTGTTCGAATTGAAATACCAAACGAAACCGATGCAAGTGGATATGGGGGATTCACATTTGATTGTCTGCACAAAATGCAGTGTTTTTTTATTTCAACAAGTACAAGAACTGCATAGGTTTCTTCCAGTAGCGTGGAGCAATTTCTCCATGAGAGAAACCGAAACCAAGAAAGAAAAGTGAATCATGGGGTAATATACAGTATTGTCAGTGAATGTATGCGAATCATTAGCGGAAAATACTGTACATAGTAGCATATCGATTGTAAAACGAATGTTCACCCATGATAAAGCAAAAAAGAGAAAAGAAAGAAAGAAAGAAAGAAAGAAAGAAAGAAAGAAAGAAAGAAAGAAAGAACCTCTTTGCTAGCATTCTCATATCATTTTTACTTTGCTATACATCTTCCAGGTACCGGAAGTTAAACAATTATGCATTTAAGAGTTGAATTTTAAATTTTTTAAAAATTTACCACCTGTCGCATTTTACTGAAAATTTATCACGTATTGACCGACTTAACAGATCAGTTTATTATGTTGACGAGCTCACCTTTACCATCTCGGCTTGGCAATTCAGAGATAACGAACAGACTACTTATAAGTATCATACAATGAGTGCTCTAAGAGAAGGCTTGAATTGAAGGCACTAAACAATTAGTGTGTGCCGTGGGCACCTGCTATAAATACATGTATTATCATAGGTTGCAGAACGAGAACAGCGAACCCATGGCTTCCTGCCATGTAAATACGTCTAGAGCTTTTTTGTGCCCTATCACGCATGCAACGGCGGCACACACTCTGCAAGAGCGATTTATTTCTGATGCAGTAGCTTAGTATAGCACGATGAAAATACACTAGACTATCAGTTACACTATCGATTGCCTGCATTTTCACCAATGTACAACTAAAGTACACCTAACTAGCCATTGCCTTGGTCTATACCATCGCAGATAACGCTGTCGGGAACAAACCATCACAATATATTGGCCTTAAAGATAATTTTATCGGTACGATGAATGTCCTCACGAATGTCGTGATTTCTGAGAAATATAATTTACTAAGAGAAAGCCTTTTTCAAAGCATATGTGATCGTGGTATAAAAGTGAAAATATCTCCGGCAAACAGTACGTCAAGAAGTAATAATGGCGTTATTGGTTTCACGTTCCACGAACTAATTTTATTATTTGAGAAGACCTCGACGTGCCGAAATTTTGTCCCACAGAAGTTACTCTACGTGCTTAGAAGACTCCAGGTATGAGGCTGGCATATTTGACCCCCTTCAAATACCACCCGACTGAGCCGGGATCGAACCTGCCAACTTGTGGCCAGGCAACTAGCACAGTACCATCTGAGTGACTTAGCTCTACGTACCCGAAGAAGTGTTGTGTTTATTTAATAATAATAATAATAATAATAATAATAATAATAATAATAATCCGACTCCTTGGCTGAATGGTCAGAATCGAGGCCCTCGGTTCAGAAGATCCAGAGTTCGTTTCCCGACCGACTCGGAGAAATTTTATAAATTTGCTTTATGTCGCACTGACACTGACGGTCTTATGGCAAAGATATGGGAAAGAAGCGACCGTGGCCTTAATTAAGATACAGCCCCGCGGGCCGACAGTGGGTTTCATACCCACCATCTCCCGAATCCAAGCTGACAGCTACGTGATCCAAACCACTCCGCTATCCACTCAGCTAATCAAGATTGGTTAATTCCTCTGTCTCAGAGACTGGGTGTTTGTGTTTGTCCCAGTCCCAACACACTCCTCTTCAAATATACACAACACATCACACTAACTACCTACACACAAAACACCTATTACTGACTATATCCCACTCCCATTTAAGGTTGGTGCCATGAAGGGCATCCGGCCATAAAACAAGGCCAAGTCTACGTATGTGCGCACCGCGACCCTACCAGGGTGTGGAGAAAAGTGGCGGAAGTGGATAAGAAGAAGAAGAACCCATGATCCCATATTACATAGACAAGTACAAGTTATAGGATATCGAGGTCATAGAGCTCATTATGGGAGTGAGATGAACAGTTCCCAATTGCACTTCAGTACCTCTGTTCAGTGCAATACCGAAGTTTCATACGTGCGCAGTTTTAACTGTGGCTGGAAATAATAAAATGTCACCTGTTCGCAATATTTCCTTCCCCTCTTTCACGTTTTTTGACCTTGTGCGCAATATGGCTCTTCATGAGAGTACCATGTAGCTCCGATAAGTCCAAGTGGAACGATTCAAATTTGTCCTCGTGATTTTCGAATAACACGCGTCCTTATCACGCATGACTACATAGCCAGAGCATATACCGTAATCTGCCGGTAATGAATTTCATTTACACCACTCCTATGACGTAGCGATGAGATAATACACGAGCTACTAAAAGAGCTGTTTAATCTGGGTTTCCACATCCTCATTAGCCTCACACCCGGTCTGTTCAGGAGATATCAATCTTAAGTATCATGTTGTGTGTGTTTCCTCCTCCCACACAGTGAAACAAGGCGCTCATTTGATCAATCCTGTTTTCAATTAGCCTCCACCATTGTTCTGGTATCACGCTTGCAATTTCAGCAATCAGAGACGGCCGCTGACAATCTGAATTACCGGGGGGTTGAGGATGGGGAAGGTTGTGATAAGCCGAGAGTGGGTAGGCAGGTGAAACAACCACAGCGGAACGTACATACAGGAGGGATGTTTACATTGAAATTAAACAATCTTTGTTGATGGTATTTCGTACGCAGTGTTGACTTTGATTGCATTGTCGATTTTTGTTCTTGATCGAAATGAAAACTCATCAGCGTGGATGCAGATTATTTACTGCACGTTCCTCTTCAAGTAAGAGTCACTTCAATAATGGAGCCTTTTTACCAAAAAAAAAAAATTGTGATAAAAATGCACGTGTTGGCGGGGTATAATTTTGGTCTATATCATTGTTAATTGTAGCTAATTAGCGCAACATTCCGTTCATTTCTCGGCACTCTACACTGCGGCCAATGTTAAATGAAGTATCTTATATCTCTGGAATTTAATAGTGCATCATGTTTCCATGTCTACTCTGAGCACGTAATAATAATAATAATAATAATAATAATAATAATAATAATAATAATAATAATAATAATAATAATAATAATAATAGGGCCGGTGACCTATATGTTATGCCCCTTTAAACAACAAGCATCATCAATAATAATAATATTAATAATACTAATAATAATAATAATAATAATAATATTTTTCGTTTAGGTTTTGTATGTGGACCACGCTTGACGGTCTTCACTTGATCTTTCGCTGTCTTCGTATTCACTTTCTGCCAGTATCTTTCTTCTTTCTCCTACATCTCCTGTTCTTCTATGTAGGATCTTTTATCCTTTACTGGCTTATTCTTTCTCCTAGAAACCTCTGAATTCCTTGGATTTGTTGTCTAAAATTATCTCTATCCGTTGTGGCTTCCGCGTTAACCCCCATTTCGGCCGCATTATAACTATACAGGTTACTACAACCAGAAATGTTGAAAAATAGGGAGAACTTCCTCTTCCGACTCTGGTGGTGACACGGGTGCGAAATGTTTTACGTGCGTGAAATTTGTTCCATTTTATGACTGGATGCCCTTCCTGACGCCAGCGTGGAAGAACGTATTCCCTATTGCACGTTTCTATGGTGGTTAACGGTATGGTGTTTTGTGTGAATGAAGATATGTATATTCACACACACACACACACACACACACACACAGTCCTCTAACCAGATGAATTATCCAGACACGACTGACATCCCTGACTCGACCGGTAATCGAACCCAGGATTTTCTGCACCTAAGGCCGCGACACTGGCCATTCAGCCAGGAGCCGAAGAGTGGGAATATGGTAGAAAAAATGTGTATTGAGACAAACACAAACACGCAGTCCTAAGCCAGAGGAATTATCCAGAACGACCAACATCCCTGACTCAGCCAGAAATCAAAGCGAGGACCTTCTACACCGAAGTCCTTGACAAAGGGCATTTAGCCAAGTTTCAGGATTTAGAAAAAGGAACTATCCGAGCCTTGTATGTGTGTGGTGGGATGGAGAGGGAAGGGATCAAGAAAATTCAGGAATGAGTGGGAAGAGTGGGAAGAGTGGGAAGAGTGGGAAAACGATAGAAAAAGATTATTCATATTTGGAAATATTTCTGGTACAAGTAGGGCGTACATTTTTTTCCTACTAAGTTTTACATATTTCGAAGAGCCTTTGTGGCTCAGGTGGCAGCATGTCGGCTTCTCGCCGCTGGGTTCCGTGGTTCAAACCCTGGTCACTCCATGTGAGATTTGCGCTGGACAAAGCAGAGGCGGGACAGGGTTTTCTCCAGGTTTTCCTTGTCATCTTTAATTCCAGCAACACTCTCCACTATAATTTCATTTCTTTCATCTTTCAGTCATTAATCATTGCCCCAGGGAAGTGCGACAGGCTTCGGCAGCCGGCACGATTCCCATCCTCGCCGTTAGAAGGAGGGCTTCATTCATTCCATTTCCTACCCGCTCGAATGATTGCAAACAGTCTGTGGGTTTTCATTTTTCAAGTTTTACATATTTCATTATGGAGAATTTAAGTTATACTTAATCGTTCTAAATACCATAAGTCATAATGATGCAACATTTTTTTCAGCTGCTGCTAAAGTTAGAAAGATATATTTACATAAAAATTTTCCCTAGTTATCCTTCAGGTAACATTTTAGGTTTGTGTGTGTGTGTGTGTGTGTGTGTGTGTGTGAGAGAGAGAGAGAGAGAGAGAGAGATTTGCGGGCACCTCTTACTGCTTGGTCTCTTGGATTTGGATATAAGTCGCAGGATTTAGAAAAAGGAACTATCTGAGTCTTGTATGTGTGTGGTGGGATGGGGAGGGAAGGGGTTAAGGAAATTCAGGAATGAAACTAAACTACGAATTTATGTCCAAAATTTCCGTGCCCATGAAATGAATAAACAATGGCCAACGCGTACACTTTAGCGAAGCCATTCATCTACCGGCCCCTGAGCGTCAGACGCAAATGTCCTATCCCATCAGCAAGCTGTTCGAGCAGGGGATAAGGAGGGATATATCAGGGTGGCTGGTCGCTAAAAGTACAGTCTTGTGTACTTTTGAACTATTCAACTGGAAAGATTACATATTCCTTTCAAAGGTACTTAGTTCCTGGAGTTCCTCCACATCTCGAAGATGCTCGACAGAGGGAGGCTGCAGATAATGGAGGAGTGCGGCACTAATACTTCCGAGCTACCCCTCACTAAGTGAACCTCTTCTTAGTCTCTCTCGCCCTCTTTACCCTTCTTCCCTCCTTTAAGCCTCAAAGCCTCCCTTAGCTCTTTCTCACTCTCTTTTTTTTATTATGAACCACTTATGGCAAATGCTTTTCGAAATTCCTTTGCTAGGAGAATTATTCCACCCGGAGCTAGTGCATTGGGGTCGAACACTTACTTTGTGTTATCTTAATTTCCGCGCACCATCAGTTGCCTATTAATAAACATTTTTAAAGACAGATGCAGAGCTCTGTGTTATAGTTGATGAATTCAGTCAGAACATCTTGTACCTGACTTAAATATATTAAAGCGATTGACTCTCCTGATAGGAATCTGGTTGAATTCTGAATATGTATAAACCAAGACAAAAATGAGTTGTAGAAGTCGCGCGTGTTCTTCGTGGCAGAATTTATCAGTCCTCCAGTATGTATATTACTTAAAAAGCTACTTGTCTGAATAACAGTAAATAATCATATCCCTAAAAGGCAGTCCAACAGCATAACCACCAAGGAGGCAATGGATTTGGATGTTACAACAGCAGAATATAACTGACTATTCAGGAGGCCATGGACCTGGATGTTAGTTCAGTAGCAAATAACAACTCAGGAGGCTATGAACCAAGATGCTAATACAGTTTAGAGATATAACTTCCGTGATGAGTTCACAGTCTTCAAACATCACCACCGGACTTTAGTTTGAGGACCATAATTCCAATCGAATTAGAGAGAGGAAATCGATTTGGGCTAAATTTTACGAGAATAAGAGATAGAATGATAGAGTACATCTTGAGACACCCAGGACTTTTCAGTTCACTTCAGTCATGTACTAAGAAACCAGTGTCAAAGGTATTCTAGTAACAGGCGAGCGAAACAGGAAAGAAGAAAAAACATAACTTTTTGTAAAATGTTTCCAAACTTTTATTGTTTCGACAAAGCAGCGATAAAGGATGGACAGTATTTTTGCTATTTGCTTTACGTCGCACCGACACAAATAGGTCTTATGGTGACGATAGGACAGGGAAGGCCTAGGAATGGAAAGGAAGCGGCCATGGCCTTAATTAAGGTACATCCCCAGCATTTGCCTGGTGTGAAAACCACTTTCAGGGCTGCCAACAGTGGGGTTCGAACCCACTATCTCCCGGATGCGAGCTCACAGCTGCGCACTCCTAACCGCACGGACAACTCGCCCGGTGGGATGGACAGTATCACCGACTTGAACATTCCTGACTTCCCCACTAAGTCTCCTGGGACCCCGGTATTAATTCCAGGAACAACAAGAACTACTGTTACTACTACTATTGCTACTACTACTAAATAGCAGTCGTATTAAACAACAAACTACACTACCAGCGGCCAATATCCGCAGTAACGAAAGCATCCCGCCTCACTGAATCGGCGTCAGGAAGAGTATCTGGTCGTAAAACACAACCAAATCCACATGTGCTGTATAGTTCGCACCCACAACCCCACCGGAGTAAGAGAACGGAGGTGGAAAATGATGATGATGATGATGATTATGATGATGATGAAAATGAAGAATGTGGCCACTTTCTTTCCAGTCGTCCATATATCACATTATCTTTTATGTTCTCGTTAATCCTTAAGATATAATTTTAACCCTTAAATGCATGCTGTAGCTTATCTGCAATAAGGTTTTAATCTGGAAGGAATTTTGTAAACTAATGTGTGTTTCTTGCGTTCCCCAGCGTAACATTAAATCCCTACTCCAAGAAGCGAGTTGTGCTAGATGGAGGCGTGTTTGCACGTCTGGAAGATGGCGCCTATTCAAATTTGCATGCTAGTGGACGAAGATTTGGTGCTAGTAGCGTCGCTATAACCTTGTAAACCGAATATTCTTGAAATACGCACGGTGCACTTCGTGAGCCTTAGTCATCATTCGTTGTTGACGTTGTGAGGTAGGTGTGAGTCAAACATGTCTTTAAGGAGACGAAGAAGGCAGTATCAACAGCTTACTTAGTTTGAACAAGGCCATCTAAGAGGGATACGAGAAGATAGATGTTCTTTCCGCGATATTGCAGAAAGATTTGGCCGGAATGTATCCACAGTGCATCGGTGTTGCAACAATGGTCACGAGAGGGCACTGTCTCAAGAAGATCGGGGTTCGGCTGCACATGGGCCACTAAGGAGATGGAAGACCGCATGTCTTTGGTGGATCGTCTGCATCCGCAACAGCTTCAGCTGGCACCAGAATGACACAGCGAACTATAAAAAATCGATTTCTTGAGGGAGAGCTCTGTTTCAAACGTCCTGTAGCGTTCATGCCACCAAGCCCGAATCACTGCCATCTGCGGCAGTGGTGTCAAGCTAGAGCTTACTGAAGGGCGGAATGAAGATTGTTGTGTTCTCAGACGAGAGCCGTTTCTGTGTTGGTGCCAGTGATGGCCGTAGTTTGGTAAGAAGGAGGCCAGGTGAGTGCCTGGAACCAAGTTGTCTGCGACGTCGACACACTGGAGTCACACCAGGAGTTGTGGTCTTGGAAGCGATTTCCTTTGACAGCAGGTGACGTTATATCGCAAGTGCCTTGGTAGAGGATTTGTACATTAGACTGGCGACTGAACAGGTTGTGTTGCCATTAATACGCAGTTTTCAAGGGGGTGTTTTCCACCAGGATAACGGTCGTTCTCGTACCGCTGGAGATTGTCGACCTGTTGCCTTGGCCTGCGAGACCACCAGACCTTTCGCCCATTGAGCACGTATGGGATATTATGGGACAACAAATCTAGCGTCATTCAGTACCAGCATTAAGCGTTGCTGATTTGACTGACCAAGTTCAATAGGCGAGGAGATCCATCCCACAAAATCACATTTGCATTCGAAATCGTGGGGACTACAGCGGTTATTAATGTACCAACATATTACAGGTCTTCTCGCCCACACTTTAATCAAATAAATATGTTACCTAGACAATTGCTTAGCCTAAATTGCAATTCTTAACTAATGTATTTTTGGTGATGGGGTTTCATTTTTCTCCAGTGTAATACATTTGCCACTGGTTTTTCAGTGATTGTCTGTTCTGTGGATGTACAGCAATAACCAGCCAATGAGCGGGAAGAGATTACATCATGCTGCAGTGAGTTGACGTTTAGAATTAATTTTGCCTCACTAAAACACATTTTTGAAAACAACTGATCACTTGCCTCAGTAGAATGCCAAATAAAATCGATGCGAGCTTCCTGGTTGTATCGAACGAGTTGGCCGTACGGTTAGGGGCGCGCTGCTGTTAGCTTGCATTCGGGAGATAGTGAGCTCGTAACCTACTTTCGGCAGCCCTGAAGATGATTTTTCGTAGGGTGTAACATACACGAAATTCTGTTTGCTGTTTAAATAATCATTTTCCCCTGCTATAAACCTTCCAGGGAATCCAGATGTAATTTTTTAAATGGAAAAATAAAAGTCATACCTTTTAAGTATTAAGACGTGTTAAATTCTTAGCAGAGCTGATAATCGACCCAAGCCATCGGCTTATGACTATTATTTAGCTGCTAGTGAACATAATTTCGTTAAAAGTAATATTTATATGTCTTTCTAGAGTATAGGTTTGTTTAAAAAAGTCGTTCTATAATCGATTTATATCTAATCAGGCACTATATCGTTTTACATGGCATCACATTCATAACTACGGGACTCTCAGTTTGACAGGAATGATAGTTTGTATTTCATTTGGTGGGACTCAAATCACGGGTGCCTTGGTGAGGAAGTAGAGACTTGGTTTTCCTGTCTTCCGTGAGAGTGTGCAAGAGAAAAGTCAACTTCCCATTCATTGATTATGAAGTATTTAAACATACGCCTAGTGCCTATTGGTGGCTACAGCTCAAAGTCAACGCAACATTTAATCACAGGACCTTTTACAGAAATGGCCAACGACCGCCGAAACAAGTTTGGTCAATTGGGAGTTCCGTGCCAGACAAATCTAGGCAATTTCATCTCGATGACTTGCTGTTATTTTCCGAATATTGTTTATATTCCCTACAGAGAAAAGAGGCGAGTAAAGAATGAAATAAGAGAAAAACAGAACTTTTAATAAAATATTTCCCAACTTTTATTGTTTCGACAAAGCAGTGATAAAGGGCGGACCATGTCATTGACTTCAACATTCCGTGGCTTCCCCTCTATATCTCCCAGGACCTCTCGGCATTCATTCCAGGAATACCAACAGACCACTCAAATATGCTTTCCTTTTTTTTTTTTTTTTTTTTTTTACAGGCATTGTCTTCTTAAACGTTTGTGTTAAGTGACAACATTTTAGCAAATATGGTGATACGTCTGGAAGCGATAGAGCTGTGATTAGAAAATACAGACATCAAAGATTACAGCATTAATTAATGTATTTATTATTGATTTATATGTTGAATCCCGCGCTCTGTTGTGTAGAATATAAAGTGTGTGTCAAAAGTCACTCTCCCCTAAAAAATTCACTTGCAACAGATGAACCAGTTGCCTTATGAGAAAATCGATGAAGATCGTCTGTTATACTCCGCCATTATCGCCTAGACGGTGTAAATTGATTATCACAAAACAGGATCTCCATTTTGACTAACGTTTCAAAGAGATAACCAGTCCCGATTGACTCCTTATTCTACCCCTACTACCATTATAACGCCCAGCATCATCCGTTTTTTAAATATGTTACTTAAATATATTTTTATATATTAAAATATTGGTCCCATCTGGCATGCCTTTCATTTTTCCAGTTGACGACACTGTTTCTTACTAAAACGACTTTCTTATCCTTGGGTAAGAAAGGTTATTTGAGGTTAATTTCACTCATTGAAGATTTTTTCCAGTTAATTATAGACTAACACTATCATCGACAAAGGGTATGTTGTATAAATATTCTATCCCTTCATTGTAGTCTTTGTTTATGTGTATGTTAAGGGAGGATGGTTTTGATCTAAAAATCTTAATATTCGCAATCAGATAGAGGTATCAGTCAGTGAATAGAGGAAAGGTATAGTGATGAAATTTACTGCGAGCCGTAAGACATTAATTGATAGATTTTGGTTTTATTTTCTGAGGACTTGCAAAAGAGTAAAATCTTTGAGAAACTTCAATTTAGAGACTTTGTTTAGTTTTATATGACATATTTTTAGATGAAGCCGCCTAAGCACTTTGTCTCTAAATCTGAGAGACCCACGTGTGTCAGTATAAGTACCGATATGTTGAACGAGCCTACTGAGATGCTCAGAGTGAAGGAAAAATGCCGTCCAATTATCAAAGAACGTGATCAGGTCAAATAATAATGACGATAGGAACCAGCTCACTAACTGGCAGTTTTCATCCGGAGTGAAGTAGGGAAAGTAAGGTAAAATGTAGTTTTGCAAAAGGTGGAAGTCCCCGCAGTCCTTCTACTTGGTATCAGTTCCATTGTTTACTTTCGAACGACAGTAGGAATGAAAATCTTCGACGGATCTTGAATTTTCATGATCCCTAGATACTGAAAATAAATGTGTGATTTAAGACGTCGCGGTAGCTCCTTTTGTCGCATTGTAAGGGATGTTGAGCCCGCAGACCTCGTCTAAAACGACATACTTACATCAGATGACTGTCGATGGAAGTTGCAATTTAGAGGGTCCATTCGTATCTTCGTTTTAATTTTCCTTGAGTATTTATTGCACCCTCTATTAGTTCAGGGAACGTTAGATACTCATATTCCATTAGATATAAGAATGAAAATTTAGTTCAAGTCATCAGTCTCTCCTTTTCTGTCCTCATAATCACCCTTTATCTATATCTTGTTCGACTCCATGGCTTAGTGCTTAGCGTCTTGACCTACGGTCTTCGAGGCCATGGGTTTGATTCTCGACTGGATCGAGGAATGTTAAATCAATTAATCAGATGATTCCATTCGCGTGAGGACTGTATGTTTATGCTATCCACAACATTTCTGCAACTCAAACGCAACTCTACTCTCCACCCAATTAACACGCAGTTTCCTATACACGACAGATAACGCCTATCCTCGTCAGTGGATGTGGTGCCCCACAATTCCATCCGATTTATTATTATTATTGTACCGGGTGGTACACCTCCATGCCGCTAATTCAAACTTTGCGCCAGTTGAAACTCCTCTACTGCAGGAAATCTGAACTTTATCTACTGTGTTAATTTTCTAGTTTCTCAGAAGATGTCACTACATGTAAATTTTGAAGTTTCTGAACTGGGTCGTTTTCGATGTATTTTTGTTTTGCCTGTAGTAAGAAGTGTGGACATTCTCTTCCAGATGGCACTACTGAAGAAATACAATTATGCACCATAGTGCGAAGTGAAAGAACTATGTTTTTGAAGAAATTTTGTGTATATAAGTTTGTTCTTTGTTAAATTTCTTTCAGTTATTGTTTATGTTGGCAATATTAACCCCTTCCTTCCGCCCGGTTTGAATTTAGCCAATCCCGAATTTCTTTAATTAATTTATGACCAATCAGGTGTATCTTCTTCAACTTGGATATGTTGCTTAACCCTAGCCAATAAAATTCTTGTGGGAGGGTGTTCTCATTCCTGAAACGCCTCGAACTTTCCGCGAGGGTTTATAAACTGCTGATTTTCGGGTCTCCGGGCCACTTCAGTAACATCTTTCAGTGTGTAAAGTACGTAGCAGGGGGCGGGAAGCGCCTCTTTCTTCGGGCAACAGTTCATCCACAAGGTAATGGCCGTTTAATAACTTCTTTTCTTGCTAGCTCAGCAGTTTAACTCTCGGGGCAGGTCCGAAGCCTTTTACCATGTAACTTTCCCTTAAAATGTAAAGACACTCGGTATCAATTCTATCTGTTTAAACTATAAATTGGGATAGAGAGTGCTTAACCCTCTCGAGCTCCCACTCATATTGCTTTGAGGTGAACTTATTTTCTCAACCGTTTCTTCCAGTCTAGCGTAATGTAAATTGTCTTCTCATATAAGTCACCTCTTTAGTATGGGATTAGCCCTTGCATTAACGGCCTAGTGCCAAGTAGGTTTTAAACAAAATGTATTAGGAGTGCAGCTTCGCCTCCTCTCAAGTTGGTATTTTAGAGGCCAGGTAATTAACCTGTTTCTTTACTTAATAGGCCTCAGTAGGTTGGGTATTTAACCCCTGTTTTCATGTCCTGGGAGGACAACTTGAAAGTGGAGTTTGGTGTGGCCTTTGATAGGCTGGAACTTAAGAGCGGGTTGCTCTTTCTAAAATTGTGTTTTCTGCGAGCCTCGAGGAGGCTTTACTGTGTAATTGGGAGCAAGTGCTCCTGGGCATGATTGGGGTCTTCTGCCCCTTTGTTGAATTCTGTATATCGTAAGGTTGGGCTTATAGCTCAAGAATTAGGTGTCTGGCTCTCGGAGCCCAAATCCTGTAATCATTGTAATTGTACATTTTCGAATTGTGTTTCGGCTACTGAGTACCTGTTCTATTTGTTATTTCTTAATATTTAAAAGAAAATATAACCTTGTTAAATTTTATCTTAACTTTAATTTCGTATTTTGGGACCTGTTCACCCCCGCACCTTCTTTCACCTCTGCCGTTCCACAGATACCTCGGAACAATTATTATACTACTTTCTGAAATTTTCCTTTTATATCCCCCCGAAATATAGGTTATGGTTCTTACCTGTACAAATCCCACTGGTACAGCCTGTAAGATCCTTATACTTAAAATAAAAGCTTATCGTTCCTGTGTTCGAGTGTGTTTCATGCATCGCAGCAGTATTTTTAACCCTGCTAATTAGTTTCTCAGTTGCTGGTATCAGGTTCTCTGAGCTCCTTCGTGCCCTAGCCTGGTCTCACGCCAAGCCGGCCAATCTTGGTGTCTGTCATCGCACTGCTCGCAATCCACCTCGTGATGGATCGGTGGCACCATTGACATTGACGGATGTCGGCCCACCGTGAGACCAAAAATAAGACTTGCCTTGCTGACCGGTAATCTCACGGTCTGACCTTTTCCATATTCTCCAAGATATTTACACATTTCTTCTACGAGATACATCCCGACCTCTCCTTTTCTCAACGTATGTGCTTGATATGTTACAAATGATATACGTGGTGAACGCATAATTCTATTCTACGTACAATTGCTATGGTTAAAACTTCGGGAACGTGATAGCTAAGGGGCATTATCACTACTTTCTCGTCGAGATGACCGCGTTTTGAATTGTGGGAAATGTTGTAAACAAGGTTGGGTTTACAAAAAGCACAACTTCTTTATTTGCTTCACATGTAAAATTACAATATTTACACTAACAAAACTGAAAGTTATCTCGAAGCAAATTGAACTATGAATTTGGAGAAAGAGTCTGTCTTTGTACACTATATACACGTTGGAGTATTCACTTTCACTACTATTTCGGAAAGATAGTCTTTGTGACATGAAAAGTTCTTGATAGTCGAAAACTATCAGAAGCACTGACGTAAATATCTCAGAGAGTCCTTCCTTGTTGAAGAGTCTGAGTTCATTAACGTACGTTCAATGACTGAAGAGTTCCTACTTAGCGAAACTAAGTCGATAATGGGAGCTTGCATTAGCTAGGGAATGATAGTGGCATATAATGGTAAGACTGGGCATGGACAGCGGAATAGGCAAGAGGAGCGGTGACCCGAGGTGAGACCTCTTACTGCCAGAAATTCAGTCCACCTGGCCGAAGCACATTTTCAAGAGGAGTAGCCTCCGTGCTCGACGTAGGGTGTATTCTGGAGCTGGACACCGGGGTCAGTGGGCGTCTGGACAGGCTAGGAGCTCCTTTATATAGCACACACGACGTTCCAGGCACGCGCACTGAGGGCTGCGCGTCGAGGCTCGAAGAATAACACACTGGCACGCGTGTAGCTGGCTGGCGGATCGAGAAGGGAGCGACGGACATACAACAGGAAACATGTGTGATGTTCTTGAAATGTAAACTCAATGCCTTGAGGTTTGGATTTTATGTAACACGGGAAGATCCTAAAACTGTGATTACGATATCAGCAGCCCTGTAAAACTACAAGCTTGTTTCCTTTGGAATCAAGGACATTCTTGAAATATATATCCACCGTTCTTTTCCAAGTCTTTCTTGGACGATTTCTCCTTCGTGCTGCTTCCAGGTTCCAATCCAAAGCTGTCTTTTCTACTGAACTAGTTGATTTCACTTTGCTGCTTTCAATCAGAGTACCGACATTCCAGCAAACTATTCTCGTTTTCTATTTTGCGCTAAAGAAGAATTTAACTGATTTTTGCCTCTGGTTCCGAATCACTTCAGTTTCTGTAAAATTGGAAGTTTAAGATTTACGAATGATCAGGCTTCAATATCCAATCTTGAAATTGGGACTGCCACTGAAGTCGCCACGCAACTTAGTCTGCACCGTCACCGTCGACTTTACCGGCTTGGGTGACATTGTCAGAAGCTGAAGCCCCTCTGCTATCGCTCTCGGGATCGCTGAGAAACGCAAGTCTCTCCGTCACGTTATGGTAACAGGCCGTGAGGTAGGACAAGTTACCTTGTTTTTTGCTACAAACTCACGTACACCAAGAATCTCAATTGCGGTTGCTGCACATAGAATTCCTAACACCGGATCATTTTAAAATATTTAAAAATATTTAAAGATTCAAAGCAGTTATAATGATTTCATCAAGACTACCCTTGAAATTCCTATGCACTGTACAGTGAATTGAACACATCTTTCCTTCTTATACCGCCAACTTTCTTCATTGTCTTCAGCCTCCTTTGGTTCACAAGTATACTGCTAACTACATTCCTCTAAAAAATCAAAGTTCCTCACATCTTTGTTCCTTTCTTTCTTTCTTTCTTTCTTTCTTTCTTTGTAGGAGAGTACAAAACGGGTAACTCTAGAGAAGTATTGCTTACAACGTGCTCCTGGGATTACCGCCATTGTCGTTTCCTACCTCGTGTTCACCTACCTGACTCAGATGTTAGCGCATTCGGATATACATTAGAAGCTTTCCGATACGTGAGTGAGAGTAGATATCAGGGGAGTGCCTAGCGAGGTGGTAAGAGCATGGGAATCAATTCCCCGTCAGGAAGTTGAAAATCAAGACTTCAAGTTCTGGAGGATTCATTTAGTCTACACCAAAAATAAGCACCAAGTTAATTTCTTGGGGCAATCGTGCCACCATGACCTCTATCATGATTAACCAAGGAAACCCCTCTTAAGAACTACCAGTGGTTGGGTTCGAACCAACCATCCTCCGAAGTATACGACCTGTTTGTTGAAGCCAGCTCAGAAATCATTATCAGAGAGAGTATTTTAAACTCAAGTTTTAATTAAACATCTATTGTTAGGATCACAATTTTCCTCGTCCGAGCAATCAGAATATATGTCTCCTTTCTTGAACAGTGCACTTAGACCAACCATAGGGAACCTAAACTTGTCTCTCATATTCTGCGGCTGAAACTTTAAACCTGTCCCTCCAGACATTCACTCGTCTGGAGTGACCTTTTTAAAGTATCCACAGAATTACTCACGCATTTTTAAAAGCATATTCTAATCTAACACAGCTTACAAAAGGTCGGTGACAGTTTTCGGAGGGGTATAAAGATCATGGGATGGCATTTCCCGTTCTCACTACCTGTGTCGTGAAAGGTCGACTGTTTGTTCGTTTGTAACTGGACATCCAGTATCTCACTCTTTGTTTCGCCGACCCTACATGGTTGGAATAATTAGAAGGTTCGATGGCTGTCTTAATGGCCCACCATTGTACTATTCACTGCCTGCTGACAGTATCATAAAGAGCAGGGATGTTTTTAATTGCCTGCTCCTGCAACAAAAGGAAAGGTCAAAAATAAAGAGGACTCTGGAAAATTGGGAACGATTTCTGTTTCCTGGTTCACACGGCTTATTTCTGTAAAGGATACCCATTAACCAAAGCTCGAAACACAGTAGAGAAAGAATACTTTAATAGATCGAAGCGGTTTGCTGTAATTGAGGTCCCGGTTGATATTCCACCGTTGAGCAGTGCAGTCTGCAAATCGAGTGGCAGTGATAACTGTTGTATTAAGAAGTGAACAGCTGGATCACCGGCCCTTTCTGTGTTTGACAGATGATACAAAATATTGTATAAATTTCATGCTAGATACTCCATCATTGCCCTGTCGTATTCTGCATTAAGCTTGCTATATAGAGTATGTTGGTTGAGGGTCTGGTGGTTTCATTTTTAGTGAAGGTAGTGATTCTGAGTTTTATAAATCAGCTCTTTTGTCTCATTGTTTCGTTTATATCGTAAATTGTGTTCGACCAACTGGAAAATCTTCTAATATTTTTTTCAAGATTTAAGTGTAACTTCTAGGTATCTCTTTAAATTCAAACTATCAACTTATTATTTGTTAAAGGGTGCTGCAAATTTCATTTTGCTACGTTTCTCTTGCACCTTTTGTTGAGAGAATGAATGAAGAGGGGATAGAATATCATAGCATTCTCTTCCCTTACAATCACATATGACCATCAACTGGGGAGGCAGTCTTTATTTAATAATAATAATAATAATAATAATTTCATATGAGAAAACTCAGTACATGGAAGGAGCCTCACGATACTTAGATGGACAACCTATGATAACTAAATTTGGCAAAATTGTTCAAGTGAACCAATTTAAATATTTGGGAGAAATTATTCAGCCCTCTGGTTTAAACCGCGAAGCAAATAAAGGAAGAATTTCTAAATTACAGAAAGCATACAGGATCACTTGGAACAGGTATAATTAAAAATCAATATCTCGGAATGGAAAACTTAGACACTATAATACAGTGATCAAACTTGAAGCGATATATGCCTCAGAAACCATAATCATTGGTGGTGGATCTTTAACCAAAGACATTGAGAAACAAGAAAGGAAAATTTTACGAAAAACATTTTGGCCCAGTTTGTATAGATGGAATATGGAGAAAAAAATCATCCCAGGAGATATATTGTCATTCTGAAAAAATTTCTCACACTTTTCGGAAAAGACGATTGAAATTTTATGGATACATTATCACAATGAACACTAACAGGCTAACTAAAAGAATTTTCAACCTGGCCCTTTCGTCTAAAACCAAGAACAGCTGGCTTCGTGAAATTGAAACAGATCTCCAGGAAATCAACATCTCAGAAGACATTGTACAGGACAGATGTAAATTCAGAACCAAAATCGACAATCACCACTTTGAAGACAAACCCAACGCCAGAGCTACTATAACTTGGACAGAAGAACGAAGGAAGAAGCTCAGCGAGAGGATGAAGAGATTTTGGGAGGAAAAGAAGGCCAACACATCAGCTAAGCAAGTTCAACCGTGCTCCTGAGTAGGACATAACGTTGTAATAATAATAATAATAATCTATGAACTGCCTGTGTGACAATTTCGATGTTCCGTTGTACTCCACCAGATGCCAGAGAAACACAGCTCTCCATGGCATCCACGACCGAGTTTTAATTAATTTTTTGGGGTAAACGCCAATTGTGTCGCTAGAAATCTTTTTCATGGCAACCTCATATGCTACGGAGTGTCGAATGGCCTTTCTTCTGCCGTTCCAAAATTTGACGCCTGCTGGGTTTGAACCCGCTCCCTTCGGGATTTGTCGCCCACAACTCTACCACTAACCCTCAAAATCATTACGGATGCAAGTTAGTTGTTTATAATGCAAGACATTAAAGATAGTTCGCACAAGAAAATGTTATAACCCAAATTGAAACATAATTTACGTATATGCAGGGTATTGCAGTGCCTATTATTAACTTGTGGTGATAAAGGAGACCAGGGCAGTTAAAATTAGGATAGGAACAAATCGTCCTATTCACAATTTTTATCAAGAGTCAACGGGGGCAGTAAGGTAATGGCCGTCTGAGCCACGAAGTTGTGAACTCGCATTCGGGAGATGGTGGTTTCGAACCCCACTGTTGGCAGCCCTGAAAATGGTTCTCCGTGGTTTCCCATTTTCAGACCAGACAAATGCTGGAATTGCACCTTAATTACGACCATGATCGTTTCCTTCCCAATCCTATCTCATTGACGCCACAATACCTGTCTGTGTCGGTGCTACGTAACACAAATATCAATTTCAGTAAGTAGTTTTAAAATTATAATTTATGGATGGGGTCTTCGCGGTCGTTCTACTTGGTCTCGGCTCGATTTTTGCTTTAGAACGACGGTGCAAGTTGTATCCATACAAATAATTTAAATAATTTATCTTGACGTTTTATGACCAGCGAAAAATGGATTTCGCAACATTTAATACTCATGCGAGTGCGTTTGAAAAAATCTGGGCAGGAGACTTCGTCTGAAACGACATTAGATAGATAGATAAGATAGGTAATGTATTTATCCTGGCAAAAGCTGTCCCTGCCTTACACTTAACCAGTAACAGAATTAGATTGAAAAATAACTAATTACAAATCATTAAGGGCCGATGACCTAGATGTTAGATCCATTTAAACAACAAGCATCGTAAATAATTAAAAAGTAACCTATCATAAACTGAATCTATGCAGAACTACTGATATATAGCTAAAATTAAAACATTAAAAGTTATAAAAGACACAGACAGGACAATATTATAGAAAAGGATTACAGTTTTCAGATATACACGAACGTTAACGTTGTAAAAAAAGAGAATTACGAAACGAAATAGAATTAGCTGTGAAATAAAATGTACTGTGAGTTTTCACCCAAGTTGAGAACGGTACAGTGGAAGGATAAAATAGACGGGGAGGGCGGGAGGGGAAGAGGCCCTTTAAAAAAATATATATTTTACGTCGCATGGACACAGATAGGTCTTATTGCGACGATAGGGTAGGAAAGGCCTAGGAGTAGGTAAGAAGTGGCCGTGGCCTCAGTTAAGGTGTGAAAATGGGAAACTACGGAAAACCACCTTCAAAGCTGTCGACAGTAGGGTTCGAACGAACTATCTCCCGGATGGAAACTCAAAGCTGCGCACCCCTAACCGCACAGCCAACTCGCCCGGTAGGAAGAGGCTTTAAAAGAAAAGAGGGCGAGGAAGTAGGAAGTTGCTATTTGTGTCCTTCCATCAGATATCTTGTGCATGGACGTTTAAATTTCTTGTGGGCACTGATACCGCTCTGACGTCTTGTGGCAGATTTTCCTTTCACGAATTGCAGTAACTATGAAGGAATTGCCATATACTGAGGAATTGTGATTGGGTATGGTAAAACTGTGCGTGTTCTGTGCACGCATGCATTTTGCGAGCGCCTTGACTTCAGTAGTGATTTATCAGTGCAGTCGTTGTAAACTAGAATATATCACAGTAATCAAGAATTTGCATCACTAACATTTCATTTTAAATATTTTTGTGTTTAAAGGGAAAGATAAATTTGAACTTTTTTTTGTACAATCTGTTTCACGTCGCACCGACACAGATAGATCTTACGGCGACGATGGGATAGAAAAAGGCTAGGAGTTGCAAGGGAAGTGGCCGTAAATGAAGGTACAACCCCAGCATTTGTCTGGTGTGAAAATGGGAAACCACGGAAAACCATCTTCAGGGCTGCCGACAGTGGTGTTCGAACCCACTATCTCCCGGGTGCAAGCTCACAGCTGCGCGCCCCTAACCACAGGCCAACTCACCCGGTAAATTTGAACTTGCTGAGGGTAGGCAGTGACACAATTACTCGCGTGCAGTTTGATACCGTTCGTGCGATTTGGGATATGTGTTCATCTAGAGTGATTTCAAGGTATACTTTTCTTCTACAGTTTTACTGTAAGGTATGACTTTGTTCGGTATCCGTATCACTGGAAGTGTTGTTCGATCTGCTTCGGATAATAGTCTTGGGACCGAGCTCGATAGCTGCAGTCGCTTAAGTGCGGCCAGTATCCAGTATTCGGGAGATAGTGGGTTCGAGCCCCACTGTCGGCAGCCCTGAAGATGGTTTTCCGTGGTTTCCCATTTTCACACCAGGCAAATGCTGGGGCTGTACCTTAATTAAGGCCACGGCCGCTTCCTTCCCAGTCCTAGCCCCTTCCTGTCCTATCGTCGCTGTAAGACCTATCTGTGTCGGTGCGACGTAAAGCCTATAGCAAAAAAAAAAAAAAATTGTCTTCGATTGGCTATCAGGATCGTTTGGGATTTCTCAGGGTTGAGAGACAGCCCATGTCTTACTACCCAATTGTTTACTGATTCGAGATCTAAATTTAATTTCTCCGCTGTTTCTAAAATGTCACCCGGTCTACATTGAATGTAGAGATGCACGTCGTCTCCGTATATGGTCTCCTGTACTTAAGGGATTTAGATTGATCATTGATATGCAGTGAGAAAAGAAGATGCGCTAATGTAGAACGTAGAAGCACTCCTGTTTCGACGGACAGCCACGAAGAGGATTGGCCAACTTTGTTGGTAACACATGGCCGCCCACCATGTAAAAAAGGAGTCCATCCAGTCCTAGGTGCTATTTGATAAACCTAATAGGTAAAGTTTGATAGTAACAAATCTATAGAACTGAATGTCTTGCTGAAGGCGAGGAAGACCATTCCAGGATGTCACTTATCTTCTCATGTTCTTCTAGATGAAAATCGCAAGTTAAAGAGTTAATTTATATCCTCACTTAAATTATTCTGATCCCTTTTCTCACGGTCTGTTATTATTGGACGTCAATTTTCTTACAAACTGTGTATCAATCTTCCATAAATCCATTCTAGACGTATCTTTAATTAAAAAGGAAAGAAAGGATCACCGACAGGACAAAGGCACTGAACACCACCGGGGATTGAAAAACACCGGAAGGCGTCGTGGGAAGGTAGACAAGTTCAGATAAATACCTTGGAGAAAATACGAAACGGAGAAACAGGAGCAGTGAGGGAATAACATAATAATAAAGAAGATGACTACTTCGCGACCAGAGAAGTGTATACTGGGTCCATTATTAACTTGTGGTGGTAAAGGGAACGAGGGCAGTTGAAATGAGGATACGAATAAACCGTCTAACTGGCATTACGCAAAAGGACAACGGTGAAGAACGCTGAACTAGGCCGAGACGATGACAGTAGGAAGACATGGGGCAGAACAACTGAAAAAAGAAAGAAAAAAAACAGTGAAAAATCCTGAGGAAGGTATTGGGAGCAGAAAGAGGAGGTGAAATATGGGAACGAAGAACAAGGGACGATATCAGAAGAAATAAGACTTAAAATAGCAAGACTTGCTCGATATGTAATCAAGATGGATATGGACAAAATGACAAGATATTGTGGAAGATAGAGAGGTAGGACGAGAGGAAAGACGGGAAACAAGTGAGTTGTTGAACTCCGGAAGGACTGAACTTAGATCGGGATCAAGGTGGAGGAGAAGCATAACTGGAGAAATAAATGTACTGTATATCACCCAATATGCCGGAGCTCAACGGGTACAGGAACAGGATAGGGAAGCACCAATGGCAGATACAAGAGAGGAGGATACTGAAAATCTCGGCCGAAGATTGCAAGAGAAGGAGGGAGGGGACGACGAGTTGTTTTGTGAGAGTTCTAGAGCCTCCTCCTCCTCAGCGGGTTGCCCTTCCCGACGTCAGTCTATTACGATCAACGCGACAAGCAAGCGCAGGGTTAAGTGGGCAAGATGGTCGCCACGCGCAACCACTTTTGATACTATGATGCAATACCTGTACGAGTGCTTCACTTATTTACACTTTTACACTGCCGGGGTGGAGCTAATGATGAGATCAACGGTCCGGTTCCTACTTAGGCCCTTTGGCATTTGGTCTGTTTAGCCTGTTATGTTGTGTCTTGGAGCAATTTTTCGTAACTTGATCTGTTCTTGCTATGGCATAGATTATAACGTGCTGTGCTAGAAACAACGGTTCGATTCATTAAATTTGGGGCTTAAATGCAAAATGTTAAATATCTCGAAAACGGTGCGTCGTAGAGCTAAACGGACAAAATTTTTCTGCCGAAAACGTGGATACGCTCTGTCGGGAACATGATAGCATAAGAAAACAGTGGTCTAATGATGAGATCATCGGTTCGGTTCCTACTTAGGCCCTTTGGCATTTGGTCTGTTTTAGCCTGTTATGTTGTGCCTTGGAGCATTGATAAAGAAAATGTAACTAAATTTCTGCCTGTAGGCATCTTATGCATGACTGGAAGTAGACTGTTTAGGTCTTGTCTTATTCGCGAATAGCATGGCACAGAGACGTTAAAATGCAGACCGCTTTTCGTACACTTCCTCAGTGTGATCGTTCTTACCTAGAATGAAGAAAGAGTGAAATATATTTGAGCGAAGACAGTGATCGTAGATCACTCTGTCTATCACTTAGAGTGTATCAGATAAGCCTCAGGAGTTCGTGACGTATCACGCGCTGTCGAATGTGTTGTAGCGTGCTTCCTTTGAATTATACGAGCTGGGAAGTTGAAAACTAGGAAATGTGCTGTTCATCATAGAGCAGACAGTTCGTGCTGAGACATCTATAGATCATCGCTTTATTGGCTATTGTTGTGTGCAAGACTTTCTTCACAATGGCCCATTACTCGTTATGCTCTTTAATCCTCCGTTACTCGAGGTGATGCATCATGCACATGGCTGTTACTGTTATTGCTGCCATTTTGTCAGCAAAGTAATCTTACTTTGTACACTAAGGTTGGTTTGTCTACCACAGTGTGGTTCACAGATCAAACACCGAATGTGTCTATGTGTCTACAAGCACATTACCACTGATTGCCTAATTCTGAATCCTACCCGAACAGTCTTATACGTTCACATCTAATGTGCTGGACAGGAATTTCTAGATAGTAGAGTGGTTTACATACATACATACATACATACATACATACATACATACATACATACATACATACATGCATACAGTACATAAATCTTCATTTTAGACTTCTCTGCCTTGCAAAGTTCAGTCTGCAAGCTTCTGTTAATTAACAATAAGCCTCCACAATCCTACATGTTTGCAACGAAGTGACCTTATTTAGTTCCACACTTCTTATCCTTAAATTATTAAAAGTGGGTATAACTATCGTTACCTTGTCTCCCTCTACTTCTCTTACCATGGCCGAATTCATTATTCTCCTTCAAGGCAATATGTCCTCCTCCATTCGCCTCACTTGATCCCGTCTCTGAACCTTGTTTGTACATGCAGCTTCATCCATCCAGTTCATTCCTAACTTAGCCTTCATCTCCTCATTCTACCTGGTGATTTGGCCGTGCGGTTAGGGGCGGGTAGCTGTGAGTTTGCGTCCGGCAGATAGTGGGTTCGAACCCCACTGTCGGCAGCTCTGAATATCGTGGTTTCCCATTTTCACATCAGGCAAATGCTGGGTCTGTACCTTAATTAAGGCTACGGCCGCTTCCTTCCCACTCCTAAGCCTATCCCATCTCCGCTGTAAGACCTATCTGTGTCAGTGCGACGTAAAGCAAATTCTAAAAAAAAAAAAAAAAAAAAAAAAAAAAAACTTAAAAAACACCTAATTCTAAATAACTCTTAGTATTTATCTCCTCATTCCGGATACCCTCGTGCCATTGTTCTCATCTGATTTTACTGGTGATCATTTTCACTACTCTCGTATTTGTTATTTCCATCTTACAAATAATATATCCTGAATCTATCCAGCTTTCACTCCTGTACAGCAAAGTTGGTCTGAAAATGGGCTGTTCTGAAGTTCGTTAAGTGCGAGAGCAATGTTAATAACATGTGACCGGCCGAGTTGGCCGTGCGGTCAGGGGCACGCGGCTGTGAGCTTGCATCCGGGAGATAGTGGGTTCGAATCCCACTATCGGCAGCAAAAAAAATAACAAGTGATAAACTTTCGAATTCATTGAACAGATGGTCTTTTTCTTTTAAATATAAAAGTAGACATTTGTTTTACGTCGCACCGACACAGATAGGTCTTACGGCGACGATGGGACAGGAAAGGGCTAGGAGTGGGAAGGAAGCCGCCGTGGCCTTAATTAAGGTACAGCCCCAGCATTTGCCTGGTGTGGAAATGGGAAACCACGGAAAACCATTTTCAGGGCTGCCGACAGTGGGGTTCGAACCTACTATCTCCCGAATACTGGATACTGGCCGCACTTAAGCGACTGCAGCTATCGAGCTCGGTAAAAGGTACACATTAATCGGAAGCAAAATATACAATTAAAAATATCAGAATGCTGATAAGAAAGATAAAATGTAATGACAAGAATGCACTGCTTACATCGTGCGTTCTTTTGACTTCCCTTGTTCAAGAGAGAAGCTGTCTTTTCCATATACTGGTAATGCTGTGTTTTCTTGAAGGCTTTCACCTGATTTCTTGTTTCATTGATCAGTTCGCCCATTTGTTTGTTGTGCTCATTCAGGTCATCTGGCATTACCTCAAGTTCTCGGGAGCTCTCTGTTAAGATAACCTGGAAACGTCAGTCTTCAACTGCTTTCTTCGTCAGATGGCATGACCGTACAGTTGAAGTGTACTGAATAACATTTTGTTTTCATGTATTCATCAGGTAATAATGGCATTTGATCAACAGGATGTAATCTAGAGCTACTAATTCCACTCTATTTCGTCGTGTTGTGTTGGACGAACACACACTGTACCGACAGTCCCTCATATTTTTATCTATATTAAAAGTCGTACAGGAACAATTTTAATAAATTCTATTCTTAAATTAGGTCATTTGATTTTCATTGAAAATGCAATCGTAATTTCTTAGTTGGTGGCATGATTATTATTATTATTATTAATTAATAATAAATAATTAATAATAATAATAGTAATAATATTACTAACAAATAGAAAGTTATAAGCAAAGTGTTCAGGGAGGGTAGCAAAGATGATACGAGGCTATTTTGAAGTATTCTGATATAAGTCTTTGGATCAATTCAGAAAAATGTTATGTAAATATTCAAATAAATTAATGTGCAATTTTTTAATAAAAATTTCAGGTAATTATTATGCTTTTTCAAAACGTAAACGTTATTTCCTCTATGGTAATAAATGTATGTTACATGCATGTATAGCAAACTGATATTCATTGGCCTATTAGCGGAGATCCGAGAAAATGTCATAGGACCAAACATGTAGGCAACTAAAGGAGACGTCTGGTGGAGCAATCCGTTTGTCGATACCACATACCGTTTCACCACAGTAAACTTCCAAATGAAGGTTTATCCCTAGGTCTAAAAATCCTGGTCTATGATATAATCAAGGGAGATCCGATAAAATATCATAGAACCAACATTGATAGGTCAGCTAATTTTGAAGAATGTGGCTGGCATTAGATTAGAAAAATGTAGAATATCAACAGTGGAATGAAATTAGTTAATTCCCACTTCGAATGTAGAGGAACTGGGGGTGTGGAAGCGCAGCCCTAAGGAGCAAAAGTGATTGTTATTTATATAAATAAAATATACTAAAAATATACTACCATGCAAAATTACATGAAAATATCTTTAATTTTTTAAATATTGTAAAAACCATGAGTAAAAATTAAAGGTACGGAATGTATAACAAACACAAGGACAATACATAATTCGAAGTACTGTAATGGAGATAAGTTAGTTTTGTCACTAGATTAAAAGAAGAAAGTATATTATAAGGGAAAGAAAACTGATATATGCAAAAGAAGGCTTGGCGCCATTGGAGTGATCGGCTCTGAATGTGGCCACCTTTGTCCCAGCAGGAACTGTGCTATCCATGTTCCTGTCTAGAAATGTGGTAATCGTGTAATTTGTAACTAACTCTTCTGATACACGTACTTGGAGGTGAACAACCTCAATATTGGAAAGCACCATATGACTGTAAAATTAGCGCTGGTTTAATTAATTGTACATTTAATTCTCTTCATTAGCAGCTAATTTGCGTATATTATAATCTGAGTTTTGTTTTTTTCTTTCTCATTCTAGGTAAGCTCCTGATTTATCGGTAATCATTCCAGCTGCTGTCAGATTAGTAAGGGATTGGTAAGTGAAAATAACTATTTTCAAATTGAAACATGTATTTCGAAAATCATACCATTGAAATAAGTTGAATCAGGCTCTACTTTCATTACCGAGTTTGCGGAGAATCACTGTTTTACATTTCTCCATCTCAGATTTTAGAAACAAGTTTCGCTCATTTTCCTGTTATGTAATGTTCGAATGTCAAATAATTTGGAAATGTTTTGGAATTTGGCCCTTTTTCAGTCAGTGTTTTATTCAAAATTCTGTGTCTGCGGAAAATCCAGATATGGATCAGATAATAATTAAGAAACAATTATTAAACAATGGATCAAATAACAATGCTACTACTAATAACATAACATCACATAATTATTTATGTACAATATAATGAACCGGTTTTGAGTATTTCCTGGCGTTGAATTTTCACAATTATTCTAACATCAATCGTCATAGTCTTGGCCTCAATCCTCTCTAAAAAAAAAAACATTAATGATCGAGAAAAAGCTTCCCCCTTTGAATGTGGATTCGATCCTAAAAGTTCAGCTCGCCTTCCCTTCTCCTTACGATTCTTTCTAATTGATAGCATTAGAGTCTACTGATAACCACTTCCACCGTTCAGACACCTGTCCCTGCCCCTCCACAATGAAGGACGGTGGATGCTGGTTGAACCATTCTTCCACAGCATCAAAAACCACTTGATCGGTGGTAAAACGATTATATCTTCAGGGCCTTCTTCAGGAGACCGAAAGTGTGATTGTCGTAAGGGCTGTAAGGCGGGTGATCAGTAAGACCCCATTGGAACCAGCATGGACTGTCCATTGTTGCGTTAGTAGCGTATTGACGTGCGTTACTGTAGAGTGTAAGTGTAAGCACACTTCGTGACAGTTTCCCCGGTCAAATCACCTTCGCACAAGAAATGAATCATGCCACGTTGTATTTGTTTGGAGGTAGGAATGTTGCTTCAACGTTTTCCTCTAATTAGCGGACGCGTGTCTCGTACTGAGCACGTTCTGAGCTATTACTACAAACACAGAACCATCAGAGCTTCCACCACTTGCCCGTTCCATCAGTTATTTGTAGTATTGTCAGCTCTGACTATTTTCTTTTGAACAAATCTTATACAAGGCGTCCGACAAGTTCTGATACGCCGCATGCAAGTCTTCTAATGCTTTGGTGTCTCACGGATACTTCGTAGACATTATGCTATATAAGTGGGAAAATAGCGTGCATAATGTTGTAAACCATCCCCATTCATCCAACCTCAGTGGCACAGTCAGTTATTTGTTGGCTTTCGGATTTCAAGTCCACTGGTTCGATGGACATGCATAGTTTGGATCAATGTCCACTAATACCGCCTATTTAGATCATGAGAGACAACTAGTTTGGTCTAGTAGAATTAGACCGTTTGGACCAGAAGAACATTTCCCTTCCAGTTTTACACAGGCTTAGAACTGTCCAAGAAGTGTCCAAAATACTCCAACTGAGTTGTTTCTTTCTTCTGCATGTTTCAGCTAATAGGAATTGATGATGTTTAGTTTTTATTTGCTTTTTCCAACACAGAATTCACATTCGCGTAGAAAGTTGAACAGAAGATGAAGTGACGAAAACTGCTCTCTAAATACGTAGGGTAAGGCTCTGATAAATCTTCAGTCCGGCCAATTACACAGCAACTGAAATACAACTACTCTGGCTTTATCCAGCGTTTATTGGTTTCTTTATGTTGTTTATATAATACGCTTGTACAAAGGTACCGACAGTCAATGTGAGAAACTACTTTAGTTACTAAATGTTTTCAATCTTCCTTGCAATTGACTCTTTGAAATTGAAAGAAATTTTAAATTAAATGTTATTTATTTAACCACTGACCAACCGAAAAATCACCAAACCTACAGCATCTACAGGAAACACACTTCTATAGATATAATAATTCTATATAATTAACGCCGCCCCTTCCAATACAATTCAGCTACTTTTCATAGCATGATTCATAGACTTCTTTCTGTACCCCCACCTCAGTCACATTTCGATAAAGATTATTAAATAAATTCTGAATAACGGATACAAGATGAACCTCATTTGAAAGTTAGTAACACAAACAGAAGACATTAAATATGATTTCAGTGTACTCGTTACTCCATCAAGAAAAGAAAACTAGACAGTTCTACCATATTAGGGTCCAGTTTCTGAAAAACTAGGAACTCATCTAAAAAAAGGTTTATTTTCTAGCGTTTAAATGTAGTTTTTTCTCTCAAAATTATAGAACACAAAGGATATCATCCATAAGGAAAATAAAAGTGGTGTATATAAATTACAATGCGGTAACTGTAAATCCGTTTACGTCAGTGATACAGGACGAAACTTTAAAATCAAGACGAAAGAATATATTAGATCATTAAAATTCCATAAGCCCATAGAGTTGCAGTTCTCTAAACACCTCATAACAGTCAATCACTTCTTCAATCCGCATTAGCATCTCAAGAGTCTTCACATTGAAACCAAAGGCACCGAGCAAGTGGCCATACGAATAAGAGCGCGCCGCTGTGAGTTTGCATTCAGGAGCTGGTGGTTTCGAACCCCACTGTCGGCAGCCCTGAAGATGGTTTTTCTGTAGTTTCGCATTTGCACACCAGGCAAATGCTGAGGCTGTACCATATATCATCGTCGCCATACGACTGATCTGTGTCGGTGCGACTTTACACGAATTGTAAAAAAAGAAGGCTCCATATGTAATTCTTTACAAATAATATAAACACAAAAGTGTGTCAAACCAAGAGACATGCATAAATGAACAAACTTTCTTCCCTGAACGCTCTGTAGTTAAATAATTGCACAGTTCCACCCCCTCAACTTATTTCCGCTATCCGACTGTCATTGATCTGTAACTTGTGCTAACGTTCACACTACAGAAGGTTTGCCCAGAGGTTTTAAAACATATTTCTTATTTTATGGTTTTTAAATTTATATGCACCTTAGTTTGTATGACTAATATATATAGTCTGTATTCATGTAACAAAACTTAGCATGTTATTTATGTTGTATTGATGGGCTGAAGATGACTGAAGCTGAAACGCGAGTACGAGAAATCAAGTAATTCGTGGTAAAAATAACTGCATCTAAAACCCGTCACCATTAAACTAATACAATTAAAATTGCGTGAGTTAATGGAATAGTGAATTATAATATCGTTTTGATGTACAGCATAAGTAGGCTAAAAGTTGTTCAAGTGTATAAGTTAGGTATTATTTTGATAATCATTCTCAAAATGCGTCATGTGCGGCCAGTATCCAGTATTCGGGAGATAGTGGGTTCGGACCCCACTTTCGGTAGCCCCGAAGATGGTTTTTCGTTGTTTCCCATTTTTACACCAGGCAAATGCTAGGGTTGTACCTTATTAAGGCCACGGCCGCTTCCTTCCCACTCCTAGCCCTTTCCTGTCTCATTGTCGCCATAAGACTTATCTGTGTCGGTGCGACGTAGAGCAACTTGCAAAAAAAAGGTCATAATTTCCGATTTTGCCTTAATATTGCTATTTTAGCAGAGTCTTCCCTACATGCCTCACTTGTTTCTGTTAAGTGGAATAAGAGCAGAAACAACATAAGTTCCTTGCACATAACAGGTTTATTGTAAGATTTACCCAACTGTAATTACGGGAGATGAAATGGTCTGGCCACCCCACTATCGCAACTTCCGTTTGTAACAACATCTCTTATTTGCAATGTTCTACAACAGCGCAATGCAATTCTCCTCTAATGTACCAAACAAAACTCATGTTTACCCTCAGCGACCGCTGCAGTTTGACTTTAGACTGATACGGGTCACTGGCTCGATTCCCGCTTGTGACCTCACGAGTATGTTTGGACTAGCTTAAGTTGGTTTGTGTAGCATAGCACTCGTTTGATCAGTTGCACTCTTGTGCCTACTCTCTATGGTCAAATGCCATTAACTGAGACAGACAGTGTGACAAGCCAGGGTGTTACCCGGGATGACAGTATCATGGCCAGCAGTCTCATTAATAATGCCCTTTCTGGAAGTACGGAGTACTCGGCTCCTTTAAATATTGCATCCACTGTGCTCGCTTCACACAGCCCACGCCTCACTTCGTTTCCTAAATTACTTTAATTATAGCGTATAACAGTGACCCAGTGAAGAGTTTGAGTCAAATCTATATTTTATATATATACTGAAGTCAGGAAAGTTAGTTAATCGCCTGATTCTCACACGCCCGTATCAACCTCTACTACAGGTGACGGATGTCCATAGTTTGAGTCTGCACTGTTCCTTGAACGAGGCATATATTTTTTGAGGTAGAATTTCATGTACCGGGCTCCGCATAGAATTTCGAGAATGTAGTCTATAGAAAGTTCGGCTTCATAACTTTGTATCAATGATATCTAAATCGTTAAAAAGTTGGATGAAAATGAATGTGTTCCAAGTAGTATCGTTACATTTGTTTAGTAGAACTCTTATCACACTAGCTACCACGACGTCATTAACTTCTTAGCCAGGTTAGTTGTAAAAGTTGAAACTTTGCTAAATTTTCAGAAATGTTTAAATTTCGGTGTAATTGGGAACAGTAAACACACTCAGAGGATAATCTGAGGAACCTTATAAGCCCAGGAAATAGGCAGCAGAAGGAGCCAGAGAGTACTGGCAGTGAAAGAAAATGAAGATGTACACTCAGCGAGACGTACAGCCCAGCACTTCTACCGCGCCGGTAGAACGTGTGGCCCCTGTGGGTGGGGGACGCAGACGAATAATACACCCACGGTATCCCCTGCCTGTCGTGAGAGGCGATCAAGGGATGATTGAATTAGAACCCTGAAACTACTTTTGATTCGTACCATCATACGGGGAACACCATGGGTTGCCTGTACTTGCGAGTTGTACCACTAAATTAGGTACGAAAAAGGTTTGTGATTAGTAGCAGTAAAGAGGCTGGCCTGGGGGTTTCCAGTACCCGTGCGTCGTACCCATGTGAGCAACACCGCGGGTCCGGGCGTAGCCTGTGAGTTGTACCGCTGTATGAGCGACACCGTCGGTCTGCGTTGCCTGTGATTGGTGCCCACTATGTGAGGAACACCACGGGAATACCGGCGCCCGTGATTAGTACACCTAGGTGAGGAGCCTCATCGGTTTGCGTTGGCTGTGAGTAGCGCCATTGTGTGAGAAACACCATAGGTCTGCGTTCCCTGTACGAAGTACAATATTTGTGAGTAGTTGCCATCTTGTGTGGAACACCGTGAGTCTTCGCTACTTTTGATTAGTACCCCAACATGACAATTACCATGGTTCTACTTTACTTGCGACATGTACCATTCTGTGGGGCCTTGGACATGGATTTTGCACCCCTTTTTAGACATAAAGCATCACTGTGCTTGGTCAGTAATACCATTATTTACGATCTTTTTGAGTCTGATCCACTGTTTGTTTGTTTGTTTGTTTGTTTGTTTGTTTGTTTGTTTGTTTGTTTGTTTGTTTTTTTTTTTTTTTGTTGGGTTCATGTCCATCCATTCATTCTTCATGGCATTTTTTTATTTTTATTTTGTCAGTGGATGAATTTGAACTTTTAGTTATCTGATTTCGTACCATTAGGGGCCGATGACCTCGATGTTAGGCCCCTTTAAACAACAAGCATCATCATCATCATCATCATCACAACCTGTGGACTAGGAGTCCACGTAACGAAGCAGTTGCTAGAGACCTCTCGCAGTCCATCTCCGACCACAAGCAGCTCGTGGAGGATGAGCAGGCCCGAGTGGAGTAGGTGCTTCTAGTGGCCGAGTTTGACAAAATTTGTTGTTACATCTAATTCAATCTTTATATCATCCCACGTATAAACACGCAGATTGCCATGGGCGTCAAATAGAACAAACCTGTACCAGACCAGTCGAACATGTCTTCGGATACTCCCGACACTAAAAGTACATACATAAAAATACTTTATTTTATCAGAAAAAACCTTATTCTATACCATAAACTTTGCAGCCGTGCCTTCGATACAGCCCGACCATTTTTCCAGAGTATCTGATTGGTCAAAAGGTAACTCACGCACAGCATTATTAGGTGTCGTATAGCGCATAGTTGTACTCATTGTTACCACAAACCATTGTGAAGCATAGTGTTTTGCTCCAGTGCGGCAGTGGATTGCCACAGTTTTCTAAAACGCTGGAGGCTATTTATATACTTCATCTAATTTTGTCTATTTGTGCATTTTAAGCACTGAATGTAAAATGTAAAGTCACAGCCTGTTTCCAGTCATTCGACTGGGTCAGGAATGGAATAAATGAAGCTCACCATCTAGCGGCGAGGATAGAAATTGTGCCGGCTGCCGAAGCCTGTCGCACTCCTCTGGGGCAATGACTAGTGACTGACAGTTGAAATGAAATGATATTGGAGAGTGTTGCTGGAATGAAAGATGACAGGGAAAAGCGGAGTACCCGGAGAAAAACCTATCCCGCCTCCGCTTTGTCGAGCACAAATCTTACATAAAGTGACCGGGATTTGAACCACGGAACTCAGCGGTGAAATGCCGGCGTGCTTCCGCCTGACCCAAGGAGGCTTCCATTTTAAACACTGAGAGGGGAAATTATAATTTTCATTTAGAATATGATAGTAAGACTTGTAATACTTATAAACACACGGTAAACCATAAACCAGAAGGAAACCATAATTTAACTTCATCTATTGCAAGTGTTACTAAAACATTCAAGTTCTTTAGGCCTTCTTAATCGTGGAATTACCAGCGTTTTGCTCCAGTGTGGCAGTGGGCTCGTCAGGTGGATTGCCACTGCTTTCTAAGACGCTGGAGGCTAGTGTAAATAGTTACCTGATAGTAATAAAACAATAACGTCCGACCATAAATTCTTGGTATTTAGGACTTGGGATGAGTGAAAGTTCCTCTGAAAAGAAGAGAGTAAATTGGAATAGTTTTTTTTTTCATTTACATGTTTGTCATTGCATTGTTATAAAAACTTGTTGTGCACTTGATGTATGAATTTATCGTGGCAAAATGGAGACACATTAACAGGATAGTTGTTTTTATATCACTAAATGGTATGACTGAAAAGAATAAACCAATTAGTGGTGATATTTTATGAGATATATAATACGTTTGTATTCAAATATTTCGCTCTAATCATCAGTGATATGGGCCACTTGTTCCATGGGTCACATATCAAACGAGTATGTCAACCTACTGCACCGTGTGTTAATGGAAGTGTAAGGAGATCTGAACCAAGGCTTTGCCACCCGTCACGGTTAGTGCTATTAATCTACTCACTCTCCACACACTTCACTATCAGCGACATTGTATTACACAGCACTGCCATGGAATCAACGCGTATTATGGTACAATTATTAATTACAACATATCGTGTTAATTCACAGAGCCACCGATTTAACAAGGACATTCTCAGCACTTTTCTCTCTTTTTTTATCAGACTGTTTTATATTGAGGAGAAATGGAAAGATACAATTCGAAAATATTAACTTATTCCAAATTTTTAGTTCACAAAATAAATACTTTCGGATTTTCGTAATAAAAATGGTGTACTTCTTGTATAGAATACCTTTAAAGTCATCATTTTCTTTTCACAAATTCTGAGTTAAAACTACTCCGTCTTGACATGTTTAAATTCTAACGTCTGCATTTTTAAAACTCTCTGTCTCTTGATTCTTCATCACGGAGGCTAATTGGATCTTCAGACTCCACTACAATGGTTATGTAATCACAGGGGAACTGCAGAAAATTAAGAGACTATTGTCTGCACTGATTTGTGGAGTGATCTCCATTTCTTAAATTGTTAGTATTCGACAAGTATGATTGCCTACAGTTCAGTGTTTGGATTGATATTCATATGATACGATTGATATGAGCAGTAGTAGTAGTAGTAGTAGTAGTAGTAGTAGTAGTAGTAATTTATTGAACATTACAGGCTGTTCGCCCAAGATACATGTTCACAGTGCCAGATTACAAGAAACAGAAAGAACGAAACTAAACAATTATAGACAGATCTATAAACACACCAACTAGATCTACTGAGCGGTCTCTTACATGGGCGGATGACCAGTCCACATGTAAGGGCCAACCCTGCAACCCTATAATCTAACAACTAACTTGGTGGTCCCCCACACGAGCGGGATACCAGTCTCCATGCAAGGCACCACCCCTAGACTAAATCTACTAAGTTGCCACTACATGAAACAGAAAGAACCATTAAAACAAACGAAACTAAACAATTATAAACAGATCTATAAACACTCCAACTAAATCAACTAAGCGGCCTCTTACATGGGCGGATGACCAGTCCACATGTAAGGGCCAACCCTGTAACCCTATAATCTAATCCTAAAGTAAAAACAAGAACTAAAATTAAGAACATCTACCGCTACTGCCCGGCCGTGTCATCACCCCTGGTGAGAAGAAGCCGCCCTCCCGATGATGACACGACCGGCCCTATCCGTGAGGCCCTAAGAAAGACCCCCACAACTTACCAGATGATCGTGTGTTTCTCTCACCATTCCATTGCGGCCGGCCACGTAAAGCTGGAGCCGCTCTCTTCCCTACCAACTAATCTACTGAACGGTCCCTTACATGGGCGGATGACCAGTCCACATGTAAGGGCCAACTCTGCAACCCTATAATCTAACAACTAACTTGGTGGCCCCCAACACGAGCGGGATACCAGTATCCATGCAGTAGTATGAGCAGTAGTATCAAATTGCTCCCATGTCACTTTCGAACGTTTGATCTTGTGATATTTTGTAATATATTTCTATATCACACAAATTCTTATTAGCATTCCAAGTTTATTGGGGTCAGCACTTGATATTGATTTGGGCCAGATTTACGGCCACGTGTCTTTCTTGACGCTACGTCTGTGTGGAGGAATACATTCTCTATAGCGTGTTTCTGCGTAGGTTGTTGGTGTGGTGTGATGTCGTGCGGCCTCTTAAGACTCCTGGGCAGATCTTGGCTCGTACGGACGATCTGCGCGTCTGAGGGTGTGGTAGTGATTATGGTAATGAGGTAGGGAGAGGGTGAAACGCGTCGTTGGCATATAGCCTACTCCTGTCGAATAACACCGATGGGTCTTCTCAAGGCTTAACGTTTCCATCCTATGGACGAATCACCATCGACAGCGTCACATGCCTTCACTCCATACGAACACGGTGGAAAGGTTTTGGAATCAAACTTAGGCTTTTAATATGCAGTTAGATTAGAAATTGTATACCAGCACCTATCGTATCCTGACGGCCAACAGCCCACAAGTATCAAATGACAAACGTAAAGATGATTGATGAGCTAAAGGGGTGAGAAAATGAAATGGGTGACTGCTATGATAGAGACATTTATAAAGGGAAAATAGACCATTGAGATTCTAATCCCCATTCAATGCATGTGAAGTTTGTAGAAGATAATTGACGTCCTTGTGGTTTACATTGTAATTAAAACTGAAGGTCCCTTGTTGTGATTATAGAGAAGCATGACAACCGATTGGCAAAGTCACTGGCTTCACACCAAGGTGCCTGTAGTTCGAATCCCGGCCAATTTTGAAATGAAAAGTGACTTCGCTGTGGCTCGAATTTCATGTACAGCTGGAGGCTCTTTGCCTATAATTACCACATCAATAGTCACTTAAAACTGCACCTATGCCTTATAATTGTTTCTTCATGATTAAATGGTAGAATTCAAGTGCTTAAATGTATGTTCATTATTCAACGTAATATCTCTGTTGTCATGCAGAAATACATTTAAGAGGAAGAGCGAAATTTTCCAATCTCCGCCGTGAACAGCTGTTTGAGATTTAAAAAATTTCATTCCCATATTTTAATGAACTGGGAAATGCAAGCTCCTGGAATGGATTCTCATAGGCAACGCTTCTCCATATATGAGGACGTAGCAACGACAGCAGAAGTATTTCTAAAGCATTTGAGTGCTTTATCCTTTGAGCTGCAATCTGCAGATGCTGCTTCTTTGTCTGCGATGAAAATATATACACTCCGGCTCTATCTGCCTACACAGATAGCAAGAAGGAGAAGATTTTTAGCGATGAAATTCAACGTACTACATATTCCATTTTTTTTCTCTCGTCTTATTATGAGAATAATATTCTCCTCGGCTCGCGCGCGCTTCTTTTACGTCACAAATTTGCCATGCCATCGCTTCCACCGTATTGAAGAGTGTTGGAACTGTTGTGTTCTCCTCCGTTACAGCCCTCGTCCCCTGCAGTACTTTATAGAGATGGGATTAATGCACTGTGCATGGCGCCTGAAGTGATACTTAAATATTCCTCTTAAAGTTAGGAATAAGTCTTACCTGCACAATGTATGCTTGTTGGTGGGCTTGTTTATATCGTCCGGCTGCATGGGTGAATGTTCAGCGTAGCCGACGTCGGATCAGAGGGTCCGAGTTCTGTTCCCGATCGGACAAGGAATTCTAGCCGCATTCAGTTAGTCCCTCTGGCTGGGAAACTAGGTTTTTGTGTTCGACTTAAAATACGCCTCACCATATACAGGATGGTCGGAAACAACGTGAACTGAGTATATGAGCGTTAAAAGGTTGGTCATACTGATAAGTAATTTGAAAAAAAACTTGGATATCTCGCGCCTGTGTCATTTTATTAGCTGCTGAAGTTAGGAAATCAGATCGCTTCGTGGGCACATTCAAATGGGCTTTACGAGGCGGTGTTGCTAAATCTGTACTTGGCTTGGTCGGGCTTGAGAGCCATGTCGAGAAATGAGCATCAGACCGTGGGTTTCAACCAATACCATCGTAGATTGCTTGCTATGGGTCGAGCCTATCAGCAGGAAGGCCCTGTTCAAGTCCTTCCCCTGGAAAAGTTTATTTCTTCTATTGACCCTCACAAGCCGGTCATAATCCACGTACTGATTCCGCAACACCACCTCGCAAAGCCCATCTCAAGCCGCCCGCGAAGTGATTTGATTGGCTAATTTCAGCAGCTGATATAATGACAACGGCGCTAGATATCTAATTTTTTTTCAATTATTTATCAGTATGACCAACCCTCTAACACTCATATACCCGGTTCCTATTATTTCCGACCATCCTGTGTACAGCGCACTACATTGCCAACCACTACAGAAATACGCAATAGTGAATACATCCCTGTACATAGGGTTGACGCTTGGAAGAGCATCCGGCCGTAAAACGGAGCCAGATCCACAAGTGGGGAAAAGTGGTGCAGGAATAATAATAATAATAATAATAATAATAATAATGCAAAGAATATTTCTCGTAGAGATATTTTGAACAGGGCTTAATGCACATGTTGTGCCGACCCAAAATAACTAGGAAAATGGCCAGGAAGAACAAAAAAGAAGAAGACAGTGAGGTTATCGGTAGTACTATTGTGTATCTTTCAATTTTCAAAAGATAAACCCGAGGCAAATGCAGCCCTTGTCGTCCTTGGATTGTCAAGACAATTGCTACCCAGCTAGATGGCCATCAGATACTGGAGGGCCACGTGATTGGCGTGACATCCTCGGACGTAATTTCCAAAGTAATCTGCTGACCTCTTTCACCTATTCATCATGCTAGTGTTAACATAGCGTGGAACTGATAAAAATATAAGTAAGCAAGTTTGAATTTTCACATCACATCCATCGGCTGAGAGTGAAGCCGCGGCTGCCGTGATGTTGTCACTCGGCTGTCATGTCCTCAGGTTCGAATTTACCAGTAATATCTGAAAAAACTATATTTCTTTTTACGTTACACCGATGCAGAGAGGTCTGACGGTGACGATGGGATAAGACAAGGCTAGTACTGGGATTGAAGGGACCGTAGCCTTAATTAAGGCTTTCAGGTTTCGAACCAACTATCTCCTGAATGCAAGCTAACACCTACGTGACCCAAAATGCGTAGCCAACTCGCTCGGTCTGGAAAAAAGTAAACTCTCCATTAGTGATGTGAGTTACGCTAACGAACTCAAGGACTTCAGTCTGCTAGACTGATGTTTTCATTCACTGCCGGTACATATTTTCCAACAAGAAAAATAAACACAACTATTTAAACCCTTTGCACTTCTCTCACAAATCTTTCTTACAATTTTTAGAAACACATGAATATTTATGGTGGAAACATATACAATTACAGCCTGCAAAAATGCATATTTTGTTCATTAAAAATACTTAAAGAATGTAATTTGATATCTCCATGCCTCCTTTTGCAGATCCATGGCAAAGATACCATACAATTCTTACAAATACATGTGTGCTAATTTATTAAGTGTCACATAAATATTGATAATGGGAAGACACAGAAACCTGCTCACGTAAAATATTTAACGAATATTCCATTAATTTGATATGTCTGTATGACTACACTCTCAGACTTTCAAACAGTCAAGAAACTGAACACTTTAATTCTCGAGGCATAAAAATGTATGGCATTTCTTACAGATTTATTTTGTCCGCCGATTCTGTTTTGACATATACACCTTCCGTCTTTCGTTTTCCTTCGGAGTTTTTAAGCTCTCTTAGACGTTTTCTTTGTCAATTTATTTATTGAATTAGACGGTATTGTTTTATCCATATGGGTTTTTCAACCGGCCTTAGTGGCGCAGTTCGTTTGTCCCCAAGATGTCGGGTTCGATGCCAGTTGAGATCGGTGGCATTTTAGGGTGTTTAAATGCGACTTATTCGTGTCATTGACCTCGGATACTTAAAAATCTCCTGAGAAACAACTCATCGACACTTTACAATTCATACCAACTGAAGGGTCATTTGAACAACGAACATTATTATTATTATTATTATTATTATTATTATTATTATTATTTGTCAGTCCTAGGACTTATCAGCCGCCAAGATCAAAGAGTGAGAATTGCTGAAGACATCTCATTCGTACTACCTGTCACTGACTGTAGCGAAAATTGTCCCTCCTCAGTCCACATTCATATTCCGCATGCAGAATTTCAGCCTAAATTATCTTCCACGGCGGTGAAGAGTACACGGAGAAAGGTTTGCCGAAGTATTTTTAATGTCGGTTCCCCTGCGGAAGAGCATTCTGTCCATCTGAATTGGACTGCTGCCTGCTAGGTAATCTGGTAATCCTGCCGGGGGATCCTGAATAGAGTTCTGTTGTCGTGTAAATGCATGGTGGCACAAGATAGGCGCACGACTCCCCGATTCAATTCAGTCCGTTTAATCGGGTAAAAGATGGCCATGTACACCGGAGGGCGAGGCATTATGTCTCTAAAGCTCACTAAGCCTTGAATATAGGCTCTGAAAGTATATTGTGATAAGAATCACATTCATTCCAGGCGAGGTACTACCTACCTGGTGATTTAATGGGATGTTAGCCAAATTCTCCTACGTGTATAGTCATCATATCCCGCAGTGCAAGGGGAACTCATCCATCTATGTTACTAGTGAATGAGTAACACGGATTTTATCCTCTAAATATAATTACAATCAGAGACAATGAAGGAGAAACTTTAAACTTAAAGTTCGTAAACTGCAAGAGGACTCATGCGTAATATTTTCCGCCCTGAATACACTCTCACATTGTTCAGGTCAGATTGTAATAATTATTATCTTCCTTTAAGGATTGTGTAAAGTAATATAATGTAATAGGTGTCCGGCTCCATGGCTAAATGGTTAGCGTGTTGGCCTTTGGTCACAAGGATTCTGGGGGCGATTCCCGGCAGGGTAGGGAATTTTAAACATCATTGGTTAATTTCTCTGGCACGGAGGCTGGGTGTATGTGTCATTATCATCATCATTCCATCCTAATCACGACGCGCAGGTCGCCTACGGCCGTCAAATCGAAAGACGTGCACCTGGCGATCCGAAGATGTCGTCGGACACCACCAGCACCAAAAGCCATACGCCATTTCATTTAATGTAATAGGTCGTGATTCTTCGTTTGCAGTTTTAGTTTTGTTGTGAATAACTGAATGACGTGCATTCTGCGTACACAGTAGGATTCGGTAACTGGAGAATCTAACATGAAGTTAGCACGGATATGAACATTGATTATTTGGTTGGTCATAATTGCGGCCCAGATGTTTATGACCTAAAAATGTTAGAAATATGCAAGCATTTGTGACACAAATGTTCTTTTTGTGACTATTTCTAGCCGGGTGCAGCCCTTGTAAGGCAGACCCTCCGATGAGGGTGGACGGCATCTGCCATGTGTAGGTAACTGCGTGTTATTGTGGTGGAGGATAGTGTTATGTGTGGTGTGTGAGTTGCAGGGATGTTGGGGACAGCACAAACACCCAGCCCCCGGGCCATTGGAATTAACCAATTAAGGTTAAAATCCCCGACCCGGCTGGGAATCGAACCCGGGACCCTCTGAACCGAAGGCCAGTACGCTGACCATTCAGCCAACGAGTCGGACACAAATGTATTAAAATATGGCAATAAATATGACTTAAAAGTCTTTTTGTCACATTCTCGAAATCTTGCCGCTGTTAACATAATATTTTAAAATCTAGAACATTCAATAATAATAAATAAGTGATAATATTAATGTGATTATTATATTTTGAATTTATTTAATTACTCAATCCAGAGGTAACTCTCGACTCTGCACAGAATGAAATAGACGCCACATTTTGATGGGCAATCAGAAAGAATTATAATAGCAAATTACATATATTTTTAAGTTTTGCTTGTTGATGCTTGTTGTTTTAAGGGGCCTAACATCGAAGGTTATCGGCCCATTTTAAGTTTTCAAAAATTAACGACCTGTTTTCACATAACATTGACTTGTAACGGAGGAAAGACCGCTCAACATCGCAGGACGTTATTGGGCCATGTTTGAAATTCATCAAACCATTAGAGTTTAATTGAGGCTTGCTATTCTGTCGTTTTATACGCGTCTGTCTCTTTTTATACATCTTACCCTCCTAATTCACGTAAACATATGAATCTAAGAAATATAATTATAAGAAATTACAGACAACAATTAGGAGATGTGAAAAATCGTCTTTGAGACGACTGCAAGCAGGTATGCGAAAATGGAATGAAAAGATAAAATTATGACAAAAACACGAAAATTCACGGGGAAGTATGACCATAATATGAAACATTGCAGGAAAATGACAAAAAACTTTAAAAGAGCTAAAATATGACTTTATATGACCCTTGGAAACTGCACAATTTTAGTTACTGTAGATAAAATCGTGCTTAATTTGTATTTTAGATAGAAATAATGTAAAGAAATAAATTATGGCATGTCATAAATATCCTGGCCCTAGCCATAATTTTTAGGGTCGCCCAGCTGTGACTTGCATATGGGGATTAGTGGGTTGTCGGCAGCCTTGAAGTTGCTTTTTCCGACGTTCCCATTTTCTAATAATAATAATGTTATTTGCTTTACGTCCCACTAACTACTTTTACGGTCTTCGGAGACGCCGAGGTGCCGGAATTTAGTCCCGCAGGAGTTCTTTTACGTCCCATTACATCTACCGACACGAGGCTGTCGTATTTGAGCACCTTCAAATACCACCGGACTGAGCCAAGATAGAACCTGCCAAGTCGGGGTTAGAAGGCCAGCGCTTTAACCGTCTGAGCCACTCAGCCCGGCAATTTCCAATTTTCACATCAGGCAGATGTTGGGGCTGTATCGCAATAAATGCCTCGGCCGCTTCCTTCCCACTCATAGTTCTTTCCTATCCCGTCGTCGCCATAAGACCTATTATGTGTCAGTGCGACGTGGAATAAATCGTGTATATATATATATAAAACACTTTCCCTTTCTTTCGTGACATCTTTATAGCGTTTCTTGCCTTGACTATTTAACAGACAGATTACTTTGAAATCTACAATCGACTAGAAAACAAGAGTTTGAAAATAAGCTTTACAATGATGTCAGCATTCCACAAACGCGTTATAAACACAAATCAACATTGGGCGTTATAGTCGATACATTTCTCCGAATATGTGATCAGATACGCCGTTTTGTACGATATGTCGTAATAAGCGATTTTTAAAAATACAGTGTTTATATGGGATTTATACGGGGCCGTTAGACTTTGCCATTATATCCAGTACGTCGTTAAAAGCGATGTCGCAAATAACAGTTTCGACTGTATTTACCCTTCATATGTTTGGGCGACTTTAAGCAACTAGAAATAAGTTATATTTGCATGTGCTGTCTGAATAACTCGTCATTTCAGTGCGTAATGAGGAAAGCGATGCGAATCTCACTCCTCATTTCCCCCGTTCACCTCATCAGTCAACGGGTAGGCCATCTATTGAGAATTCGACATCATTCCTGATGTGGACTTAACGTACATACTTGTCTTAATGCCCGGTTCCCATGAGCAGCTATTTGAAATTCGAATACATGAAGCTTTATTCTCCTGTCCAAATGCCATAGCTTACAACAAAACATATTTTAAAGGTTCTTGCCCCGGGTTCCAAGAAATGAACTGAGGTATAATTATTAATAACGGGATATTAATGCTGTATAACATGAAAATTAATACAAGAAAGACCGAGATTATGGTATGCAACCGCCAGCATATTGCAGTCGACATCAGAATTAGTGATATACCACTAAGGCAAGTAAATATCTTTACCCACTTAGGAAGTAAAATCACTCCAGATGGCAAAAGTTCTGTAACCATAAAGAGCAGAATTTCCCAAGCAAAAATTGCTTTTTACAAGAAAAGGATACTACTTACATCAAGGACTTTAAATGTGGAGACCAAGAAGAGATTTATTAAGTGCTATGTCTGGAGTGTGGCCTTGTATGGTTCAGAAACGTGGACTATTAGTGCACGTGATAAGAAACGTTTGGAAGCAATTGAGATGTGGTGCTGGAGGAGGATGGAAAAGATCTCATGGACAGAAAAACTCACCAATGAAGAAGTTCTTCGACGAATAGACGAAAAAAGATCCTTTTTAGCAACAATAAGGAAAAGAGGAGACCAATTAATTGGCCATCTCTATAGGCACAATGGTTTCATAGTTAATGTCATGGAAGGAATGATTCAGGGTAAAAGAGGAAGAGGAAGACCTAGACTGCAATATTCAAGACAGATCAGAGATGACGTAGGAACAGGCTCATATGTGGAAATGAAGAGATTAGCGGATTACAGAGAAGAGTGGAGAAGACGAATTGCTGCCAACCAATCTTAGGATTGAGAATTAAGAAGAAGAATGCTGTAAACATCTCTTAGCAGATAAAGTAGCGGTCGCCATACTACGAAAAACTTAAAATTAAGCATTTTCCTCAATTGTGCCGAAAGTTGAAGTGCTAAAGGGCCCGGAAAGGATTCAAATTGTGAGTCCTGGATAGATCTATCAAAAATATAAAAACAAATTTCGAAAATCACTCCCAACCTAAATGCAGTTCCGGAATAACCGCCTAAAACTGCTTGTTTCTCTACTCGTTTTCTTTCTTGTTCAAATCTTAGCCAAATTAACTTATTTACATAATTCTTGCTGAAATATGTTCCTTGATTCAATACCCTCAGGTGTTTTTTAGATTTTTGGAGAAATGTTCACACTAAATGTAGTTATAAGGGCTTAAGTGAAACTCTGCATTGACTCACATTAGCGCTCGTAGTGGTGCTTAAGTGAAACAATGCATTGACTCACATTAGCGCTCGTAGTGGTGCTTAAGTGAAACAATGCATTGACTCACATTAGCGCTCGTAATGGTGCTTGAGTGAAACAATGCATTGACTCACATTAGCGCTCGTAGTGGTGCTTAAGTGAAACAATGCATTGACTCACATTAGCGCTCGTAGTGGTAGAAAGAGGCAAACTGCTAATCTAATCTAATCGAACGGATAATGATGATTAAGAAAAGAATTATAATTTTTAGGAACAAATATATATTAATATCATCATCATCATCATCTGTTTACCCTCCAGGGTCGGCTTTTCCCTCGGACACACAGCGAGGGTTCCCACCTCTACCGCCTCAAGGGCAGTGTCCTGGAGCTTCAGACTCTTGGTCGGGGATACAACTGGGGAGAATGACCAGTACCTCGCCCAGGTGGCCTCACCTGCTATGCTGAACAGGGGCCTCGTGGAGGGAGGGGAAGAATGGAAGGGATAGGCAAGGAAGAGGGAAAGAAGCGGCCGTGGCCTTATGTTAGGTACCATCCCGGCATTCGCCTGGAGGAGAAGTGGGAAACCACGGAAAACCACTTCCAGGATGGCTGAGGTGGGAATCGAACCCACCTCTGCTCAGTTGATCTCCCGAGGCTGAGTGGACCCCGTTCTAGCCCTCATACCACATTTCAAATTTCGTGGCAGAGCCAGGAATCGAACCCGGGCCTCCGGGGGTGGCAGCTAATCACGCTAACCACTACACCACAGAGGCGGACATATATTAATATTCTCATACTTTATTATATTTTATTTACCTATCATTCGTAGCTCATATCCCTAGGATGTTTTCAACAATGAGTTGCTTGCCTGAAGGACTAGAACCGTGAATTTTTTGTATGTAAACATATTTTTTTATTGACTGTAATAATAATAATAATAGAAATGCATTTATTTCTGCTTCCCCCATTTGGAGGCTGCCAAAAAGACAAAGCTTACATAAAAATTTTGATTAGTAATTGCAAGGGCCGTTAAAAATGTGTGTATAAATAGGTATACTACAGTAAAGCCTAAATAATAAAAAATGTATCAGTCAATAGTTATGAAATCCATGATAAATTCCTCATAGGACAAAGATATAGCTAGGAGTATAAATGAATTTTTACTATTGCTAACGATCCTTTCAGGGCAGCTAACCCAATGTAAGTTGTTTTCGTTGCGGTATTTTTATGAAGTAACATTTTTAGGCCTGTCGCAAGTGATACTTAGCTGCACGGATATTTTCATTGCGTTCAGTGCATTGAATAGGTGGGATAACACCACAACATAGCAGCCACTTGGTTGAACAATTCTGAGAAACCTCTCGAGGACAAAATGTTTCCCATTTGACAGAAACTAAATAGTCTTGTAGTATCAGTGGCGCAAATTGACTTCAACTAGCGATGTTGCACTCATTCACCCCTTGGAAGGTTCGACTCGTTGGCTGAATGGTCAGCGTATTGGCCTTCGGTTCAGAGGGTACCGGGTTCGATTTCCGGCTGGGTCGGGGATTTTAATCTTCATTGGTTACGTCCATTGGCCCGGGGGCTGGGTGTGTGTGCTGTCCCCAACACCCCCTGCAACTCACACATAACACTATCCTCTACCACAATAACACGCAGTTACCTACATATGGCAGATGCCGCCCACCCTCATCGGAGGGTCTCCCTTACAAGGGCTGCACTCGGCTAAAAATAACCACACCAACTTAATTTAAACCCCTTGGAAGAATCAGCGTCAAACATTGAATACATCTTCTCGTGCTATGGTCTGTCATAATAATAAAATACTATATAATGTCTTGAATTTTAATGTATGTTTGTGCAATACAGTAAACTGTTACGTTGGGAAAGCTACATGCAGTTTTAGGGAAATTTGTGGTGAAAATGTTTTAAATGCTTATAATATAGTGATTATTTTAATCCACCTATTCAATACAAATTGGTTTTGTGTTGCTAGTTCATAATACTACAACACGAATTTACGGGGACATGTTTCGCTTTATTTACAAGCATTTTCAGCCTACATAATTGTCTCAAGGTTAACACCTGTCATAATTGGATTGTTTTTACAAATTTTTTGCTTGAGTATAAATCCATGTTTAGTAATAATATGTAAAAAAACATAGGAATTGTGTACACATTAAAAGTATGACAATCTGAATTACAATGTTGAATTGGAGTAACCCTTAATTCTAAAATACATTGACGTCCAAAACATAGTAACTACAATTTAAAAATGTTTGGCTAAAATTGTTTTCACAATGCTGTGGTTGATTGAATCAACTGTAATATGGCTTTAAATTTGAGCCATAAATATAAACTGAAGGTTAAAATATAGGAGCCATTTTTTTCTAAAATCCATTGATTTCTGTAATAAAAAGAAAATGATTTAACCCATGGCTTCACCATGAGACAACCGAATCGGACAAATTTACAACTTCAGGTATATAGATCTCTGAACGAAACCTTCAACTTCTGCATAGTGATGTATCTACTGTAGTTTTCAGTTACTTATTCTACCCACTTCAGTTTGCGCGCAATGCTGCGGCGCGCCATTACATGTACTTGCTTGCCAATTTGATTACCGCCGGGCTGAGTGGCTCAGACGGTTAAGGCGCTGGCCTTCTAACCCCAACTTGGCAGGTTCGATCCTGGCTCAGTCCGGTGGTATTTGAAGGTGCTCAAATACGACAGCCTCGTGTCGGTAGATTTACTGACACGTAAAAGAACTCCTGGGGGACTAAAGTCCGGCACCTCGGCGTCTCCGAAGACCGTAAAAGTAGTCAGTGGGACGTAAAGCAAATAACATTATTATTATTATTATTATTATTATTATTATTATTATTATTATTAATTGTATTACCTGTGTTAAGACACGCTACTTGCTGGCAAATCTTGTAACATTCACTGTTTATTCTGATGTACAGGGACAATTTAATTAGGATATGATTTTAAAAATGCAAAAGCAAAGTCATTCCGTACAGGCCATGAAGGTCCTTGGAGGGGTGGAAGGTAAAGGCTTCCACTATAACCTCGACAATTGGTGCAGTAGAATTGTTAGCTCTGCGCCCGGCCGCCTTTGCTCCCAGAAATTAACAAGGTGCTCCCTCATTTTTGGTGTAGGTTGAGTGAACCTCAGGGCCGTATTCACGTCTGGAAGTGGAAATCTCGTTTCTTAAACGTTTCGACTTCCGGACAAGGAATCAAACCCGCGTACTTCCGGGTGAACCAAGCACGCCTTTACCGCCTCGGCCAGGCACTCCTTATGATAGATACCGTGGGAAAATGATAACCTCAATTTTTCTTCCGTTACTTGGTGGCTTTAGCTTGAGAACATTGTACAGTCTCGGAATGATGTGTACTTCTTTTGGAGGATCAAAATAACTAAATTGCTACTCAATGCTTTACAAAATGTGCTTGAAAGATAATCACTAATAGACGCTATTGGCTTTACGTCGCACCGACACAGATAGGTCGTATGGCGACGGTGGGACAGAAAAGGGCTAAGACTGGGAAGGAAGCGGCCGTGGCCTTAATTAAGGTACAGCCTCAGCATTTGCCTGGTGTGAAAATGGGAAACCACGGAAAGCCATCTTCAGTGCTCTCGACAGTGGGGTTCGAACTCACTATCTCCCGAATACTGGATACTGGCCGCACTTAAGCGACTGCAGCTATCGAACTTGGTCCTTGCTCTTTGGAACGAGTCGTATATTGTGTTAGTTTTACAAAAGTTTCTACTCTATAGACTTAGGCCCTTGCTCTCTGGGACGATTCATATGTTATGTTAGAATTCCAAGTGATTTTGAAAACATGTGTCTGGTAAAAAAATCCCATGCAGAAACTCCAATATCTAGAATTCATTTTTAGTGTCAAAACAGAGTGCGCCTTAGAACATTCCGAAACACTGTCTGCGCAATATCGCAGGCGTCTGCATTTATACTGGCCAGTCTTCGGACTGAATTAGTGTATGACAGCTTCAAATACCTCGGTGAGACTATGCAGGTGAAGACTATCGAAAACTGAGGCCAACAATAGCAGGCGAGGAAAGGTGGTCGCTCTTTTTCGTCGAACACAACCTATTCAAGGAAAATTAAGACTCAGACATTACAACACAAGAGCCTCCGTGGCTCAGGCGGCAGCGTGGCGGCCTCTCACCGCTGGATACCGTGGTTCAAATCCCGGTCACTCCATGTGAGATTTGTGCTGGACAAAGAGGAGGCGGGGCAGGTTTTTCTCCGGGTACTCCGGTTTTCCCAGTCATCTTTCATTCCAGCAACACTCTCCATTAACATGTCATTTCATCTGTCAGTCATTTATCATTGCCCCAGAGGAGTGCGTCAGGCTTCGGCAGCCGGCACATTTCCTATCCTCGCCGCTAGATGGGGGCTTCATTCATTTCATTCCTGACCCGGTCGAATGACTGGAAACAGGCTGCGGAATTTCATTCACATTACAACACAGTGATCCAAATCAAGTGTCAATGCCATATAATACTGGAAAAGCTGAAATTAAGAGCCTAGAAGTTTGAGAGATAGATCCTTCCCAAAATAATGGGCCCAAACACTGTGGATGGACAGTACAGATTACGAAGAAGAGAACTACTACTGATGGAATAAGAAAAATTCTGCGGACATTAAAACATGAAAAGCGATTAACAAAACTTCTTATTGTAGCATATGTAACAATACACGTGAAGTTTCTATTAAGTGGTTCATGGAGGTCAAGTAAGAACAAAAATAGAACTCTATACGAACAGAGGAAAGAAAACAAGCTGTCAGAGAACGAGAACAGTGATTTGGGACTGCGAAGAAGGCTTCAGAAAACGTGTAATTGTTGCTTAACGTATTCTTTAATGGCCCTGACCGATTTAGAAGAACTCACAACCTCAAGCGTTCAAAAACGTGCGCCTAACCAGCAATGGGTCTAATGTGATGTCTTAGTTGCGCAGGGCTTAAAATAAGGTAACATTTTTATGGAACAGAAAGGAGGTTCTCTTGGGAGAAGCACTGTCAGTTCGGAATTCGGTCAGATTGCGAATTTATATCAGCTGCACTAATGAATCTTACGAAAAGATTTCTAAGAATGAAATAGTGAACCAGAGTTGCCTGGTAGTTGAGTGGCATCATAACTTACTTCTCGCCAAAGCGGGAGTGATTCGAAACCCAACCAGTGCGTGTGGGAATTTTACAATAAATAGACACCCCCTATGTGGTTTGGATCCTACAGAAAACTGGAGAACTCGTGACTACGAAAACAATAATGCCACAAGCCACGTACAACTACAAGCTTGCTTGCTTCTTTTTATTTAGATAGAGAACCAGAATTGTGTGTCCTGCTACTTAGCTGAATGATCAGTGTAGCGGCTTTAGATTCAGAGGGTCCCCGTTTCGATTCATAACTGTGCTGAAGAATGATCTGGTTCTGGTGTTTGTGATTGTCATAAATCACGCCTCCTCAGACGTCACACTACCAACCACCACAGAGATGTGCAATAATGAATGCATCCCTTCACAATGCGTTGGCGTCAAGAAAGGCACCCAACCGAAAGAATTGGCCCAATCCACATGTAGCGCCGACCCCAAAATACCAGGAATAAGAAGAAAAATAGAACCAGAATAGTTCACAGAACGTAAAATCTCTCGCTTAAAGTCCCCTTTAAATGCACGTTCCATTGCGCATGTACCATACATCATTAGAGCGTATTTTCTCTTTGGTCGCCAATTGTTATTTATACATTTAGACAGAGAAAAAATGTGAAATATTGGTGGTTGGTAGAATGAGTACCTGGTTATGACTGAAATTGGAGCATACAATTAACTAATTGGGTTTCGAGTTTCATGATGGAGTGGTTCGGTTTGATTCCCGATGTGGCTCAATGGAACAGCGGGATAATTCCCGGGAGGCTGTTGGAATCCCGAGAGTGAATCAGGTCATGCTTGTGTTTGCGCTGTACTCGTCATGTCATTAGCAACATCACCAGACAGTTGACATGGGTGGGGCAATGCATTTCTGCTCTCAGGTTAGGAGAGGTTTGAACTGAGATGAAACCGCTATCGTAACTCGTCTTTTCACTACAGAGGCCACCGCTCGAATTCTGGCCCATGAATTTCAGAAATCATGCACCTGTAGTTCTAATTTATAATTCCACAAAGAATTGGAGGTTCTGAGGTTATACTTATCGAATTCCCTCTGTGTTTGGGGGTGTAGAATACATCCACGGTCGTCGTCTTCATCATTATCAGTGTGTTTCAGTTGAACAACCCTTGTAAAGCATGATTCTGTTGATCATGATATCCCAAACCACTTACGTGAAACTACAACAGCAACAATAACAACAAATATCTTTCCCAGCTCTTTGCACAGAATCGATAGAAACATCACAAGGTCGTAACTTTATTATTATTATTATTATTATTATTATTATTATTATTATTATTATTATTATTATTATTATTATTATTATTATTATTATTATTATTATTATTATTTCGTTATGCCCAACTAAGGAGCACGATTGAACTTATTTTGCTTATGTCGTTGCCTTTTTCTTCTCCCAAAATCTCTTCATCTTCCCGCTGTGGCTTTTATTGCGATCTTCTGACCAAGTTTTGTTGGTGGTAGTTGCTTGGATGATGTTTAAAGCGGTGATTGCCGACTAATTTTCTGAATTTAGATCTGTCCAACACAATGTCATCTGTGATTTCTATTTCCTGAAGATCTTTTCCAACTTCGAGCAGCCAATTGTTTTTTTACTTTCATTGATAGGGCTAGATTCAGAATTCTTTTGGTCAATCTCTGATTACTCATTCTGAGAATATGTCCATAACATTTCAAACGGCTTTTCCTAAATGTGTCTGAGATTTTCTCTGAGTATTGGTACAGGTCATGAGATTTCCTTATCATCCACATTCCCCCTGTACAAACAGGTCCAAAAATATTCCTAAAGATTTATCTTTCTTACTTTTCTACATCTTTAATCAATGATCTGCCCCCAATGATCAGTGTTCTAGATGCATATAGTGCTTCAGGCTTCATTACAGTGTTATAATGTCTTAATTTTGCATTTCGGGAAATAGATTTTTTATTAAATCTGCTCCATGTGAGTCTGTATGCTCTTTGTAGTTTTGAGACCCTTTCTTTGTTTGTTTCACGATTGAGTCCTGAAGGTTGGATGACATCTCCCAGGTATTTCAATTTAGACACTTGGGATATTTTTCCATATTGGGTTTTCATTGGTTGTCCATCTAGGTACCGAATGGATCCTTCCATGTAGTGAGTTTTCTGGTATGAGATCTGGAGTCCTGTTCGGGATGCATTTTCATGGAGTTTTCTAATGGATGCAATCGCTTCCTGTCTGTTATTCGATAACACACTGCTAAGTCATCAGTGAAGTCCAAACACTGTAAATTAATTTTGTTTTCACGTAATCTTCCAAGGGTTATTCCTTTAACTTCTTTTTCCCAAGTCCTCATCACTTTTCCAAAACAAGATTAAACAATAAAGGGGACAACCCATCTCTTTGTCGGACTCCTGTTTTAACAACAAATGGTTCAATTCCCCTAAGGATTTAACCTTGGAAGTGGTGTCTGTAAGTGTTTGCATGATTAATTCTCTTGTTTTCCTGTCTAGTTTGAATTCTTCCAGTACATGGAAAAGTGTCGGTCTATCTATAGAAGCATATACCTTTTCGAAGGTATTAGAACGTAATCACAGTTTGCCTGCTTTTACGAATTTGCAGGATGGTCTTGAGGTTCTGCGCACGACCTGCCTTTCCTGAACCCTGCCTGGTATTCTCTAATCAAATGATCTGTTTGCATTTCAAGTCTCTTGAGTAGGAGTTTTGAAAGAATTTTGTAGGTGACTGCTAGAAGGGAAATACGTCTGTAGTTATTTATGTCAGTTTTATCCCCTTTCTTATGTAATGGGTGAATTATTGCATACTTCCAGTCTTCAGGAATTGTTTCACTGGTCCAGATATCTGTAAGAATTTTGTGGATTTTCTGAGCGAGATTTCTGCCACCTAGTTTTCACATTTCGGCAATTATACCATCTTCCCCTGGATCTTTGTTGTTTTTTAACTCATGTATTATTTGTTCAACTTCTACTGTTGGAGGCTCTGAATCTGGGTTTGGTTCTGATGTTTCAAAAGTGAGTTTATCAGTAGGAGGTTCGCAATTTGGTACTTGAAATGATTGCCAAAAGTTTACAGTTTTCTTTATTAACTGTTTCTAAAGTCGCATCCGGTCGTTCAAAACATTGAGTGGGTGCTCTATAACTCGTCAGTTCTTCTCTAAAGGCTCTGTAAAAGTTCCTGGTGTTGTTTTCCTTGAACTCTTCCTCGATTTCTGTCAGTCTGATTTGACCATAGTGACGTTTTTGGAATCTTATAATCTTTGATGATGTCTCCTGGATTCTCAGTGATTTTCTGTGAATTCCAGTCTTGCCATGCTTTCTTGCAATGTTCTACCGCCTTATCACAGATATTGTTCCACTACTTATGTTTACGTTTCCTTGGTGGCATGCTAGTGCACTTGGCTGCGTTTACAAGTTAGTCTTTTAAGTTCTGACCAACTAGTAGCATTTTGCTCGGAGATATTGGCCAGGAAAGAGCGTGAGTTTATTGCTTCAGAATTTCTGGGTCAGTTCGTGGATTTCGCCGTGATCTACATTTGGGCCTGTTAGATTAAAACTTCACTTTGATTAGAGATAGGTGGTGATCAGAGTCGACGATACCCTTCTTGATTTTTACATTTATGATCTCCTTCTGGTTTCTCCTTGTAATACCCACATAGTCTATCTGACATTCGCCTAAATGGATGTTCGGGGACCTGCAGGTTGTTTTCTTCTGCGGGCATGTTGTAAAATGAGTTGCCATTAGTTTCAAATCAAAGGTCTCACAGAAGTTGATTAATCTTCCTCCATTTTTATTTCATGGGAAGAGTAGAGTCCTACGGTGGTTTTGTACTTCTTTTCTTTGCCTATTTGTGCATTGAAATCTCTCATCAATATTTTGATTGTATTATTATTATTATTATTATTATTATTATTATTATTATTATTATGAACCCGCAGAAGTTAGGAATGCCGGCATAAGAATATTTTAAATCAAGTTATATTTTATTTCATCCACAGTTTAGTTTTTACGGAAACTTAATTATGGAGAGAGAAATTATCTTCTTCCTGTAATAGGCTAATAATAAGAATAATAATAATAATAATAATAATAATAATAATAATAATAATAATAATAATAATTGTTTAATGCCCCTTCAGTTGTTACCGATTCTTAAGAGGCGTTTGGGTGTTAGAGTTTCGTTCCAAAATAATTCTTGATCGTTCAGGAAGCCAACGATGCGGAATTATCACATTCCCTCAAATTCCAGCGACTCTGGTGGGAATAGAATCAGGACAAGGACGACGATGGCTAACTGACCATTATCGTCCGTTTGTAACATCACAAATGAACGTTCTTTAGTTAATGTGATAGTAAAAAAACATTTTCTGAAATAAGCTAGTATTCCAAATATGGTATTTGTTGATAAGGGGGCAAGTTTCCCTTAGTTATTCTTCACCACTATTCTGACTCTACGGCTCTGTATTTAGTTTCATACCTCCTGACTGACTTTTCTTCGCCTCACTGTACTTTGCCCTTGTCTTGAAACACTTCGAGTGAACATCAAATTGTTAAAACGTTGTCGTATGCTAACGGGAAGGGAATTTCAAGCGCGGAGTTTTACTTTTAATCGTTAAATGTAGCGAGTTAGTATCCGAAATTCGGAGAAACATAAACTATTCCCTCTGAGTCCACGTGAACGCAGCTGCTTTGATCCCATCCACTTTGTACCAACGTGACTTAGACTTTTCAGTTACTCTTTGATGACCGGCCCAGCTGTCTTTTAACTCCCCATATCCACATCTCTGTAATTGCTCATTATTTTTGACCGTGTTTACAGGTTCGCTCTCTTTCTGCCGCGCCATACAGTCTGACTTAATCACGTAAAAGCTTCAACTCTTTCCTCTCAGAAATTAGCTGACCGACAGAAAAGATCTCTTCAATATAAGCCGGTATAAATACACATGCATCCGGTAGTCATACAATGAAAAACCAAGATAAAATTAGCTGTTTTGATTTTACTTCTGCGTTATTCGACTTCTCTTTGATCGCGTGTACCAACGAAATGTTACATTGCGTGGTTACTATAATTTTGCATAGTCTCCTCTTTCCCCCCACCTAAAACGAATCCATAGAGATTTTTTATTCTCATCCCAAATCAGTTTTCAGCCCGACTTCTTGGATGTCGTAGTAGAGGCCTTGGATTCAGAGGGCGCCGAGTTCGATTCCCGACCAGTTCGAGGATGTTAGCCACGTCTGAATAATTCCTGTGGGCCAGGAACTGGGAGTTTGGGTTTTTATTAACACATTTCTCCTTTTTTTCAATACACAACCCTCATGATCTTAAACATAACGTTTTAATGTAGGTCTTATTCGTGGCTGTGAATTAATTTGCTGTGAATTAATTAATACTTTTAGCAGTCACAATTACAACTTAATGTATTTCTCAGAGCTTATACACTACCCTACGGCTGTGAGCTTGCATCCGGGAGATAGTAGGTTCGTATCCCACTATCGGCAGCCCTGAAGATGGTTTTCCGTGGTTTCCCATTTTCACACCAAGCAAATGCTGGGGCTGTACCTTAATTAAGGCCACGGCCGCTTCCTTCCAACTCCTAGGCCTTTTCTATCCCATCGTCGCCATAAGACCTATCTGTGTCGGTGGGACGTAAAGCCCCTAGCAAAAAAAAAAAATACTCTACCCTCAAGTGGTGGAATGGAGACATTCAATTGTCTCTCAATTTGATACACAATTGTTTCCAAAAAGTACTATTTAACTGAAGATTAGGGGCTATATAAGCATGAAAAATCAGCAAGTACTGCACATCTACATGACACAGGTCATGCATGAACTATCAAATGTACAACATTCTCTCAAGGTTTTACACGCACATCCAAAAAGGGATAAAATTGAGCATTTTAGAAACTCTAAAAATTCATATATATATATACAACTTGCTTTACGTCGCACCAACACAGATATATCTTACGGCGACTGTAGGATAGGAAAGGGCAAGAAGTGGGAAGTAAGCGACCACGGCCTTAATTAAGGTACAGCCTCATGTGAAAATGGGAAACCACGGAAAACCATCTTTAGGACTGCCGACAGTTGGGTTCGAACCCACTATCTCCCGAATGCAAGTCCACATCTACGCACCCCTAACCACTCGGTTAGACATCAGTTAATAGACATACTCAATGATAAAATTGAAATTATGCCTCTATATTCGTTGCTGAACACACCAGCCGTTATCGATATGTTGACAGCAACAGTAGCGCTACTGTGCCAAATACCAGCCTACTACTACGCGTTCGAAAAGAGGCTTACAAACGCAGGGGACGGGAGCGCTGAGGAACATGGGCGAACCACTATCCGATTATCTCCTCGTATTCTGTCCGGCTCCATGGCTAAATGGTTAGCGTGCTGGCCTTTGGTCACAGGGGTCCCGGGTTCGATTCCCGGCAGGGTCGGGAATTTTAACCATCATTGGTTAATTTCGCTGTCACGGGGGCTGGGTGTATGTGTTGTCTTCATCAGCATTTCATCCTCATCACGACGCGCAGGTCGCCTACGGGTGTCAAATCAAAAACCTCCACCTGGCGAGCCAAACACGTCCTGGGATCTCCCGGCACTGAAAAAGCCATACGCCATTTCATTTTCCTCGTATTCTGACGTAACCTACCTGCTGGCAGTAGAGCCCCTGTGAAATCAGTTATAGGACATAAAATTCATCGCTAGTGCATACGGGACTCTTATAAGAAGAAAGTATGACGCCAACGGACACCTGGTATACTTCTTAACAACAGCAGGACTTCTGTATATAAGTTCATAACGCCTTCTATAATGTCCAGACACACCACATTTCCAACTACCATGAAGAAGATTGCATCTGTCCAGATAGGGTTGTCAAGAACGCCGTAAAATTACAACTTCACGTGTGCAACACAACTCACACACATAACCCCATCGATGTGCAGGAAATGGGGAGGAGGATGAATAATAATAAGAAGAAGAATAAGAATTATAAGTCATTTTCAAACCAGCTGACAGTCTCTAGAAAATTTAAAATGTGATCTTCAATCTTCTGCTACTTACCTATGTTAAGATAACGAAAAAGAAAAGTATTTATGTAATGTTTTCAGTTTGCCAGCGTCTGGCTCCTTGGATGAATATTCAGAGTAGTGTTCTTCGGTTCAGAGTGCCCCGGGTTCAATTCCAGATCGGGTCGGAGATTTTAACCTTAATTGGTTCATTCAGTTGCCTCGAGGACTTGGATTTTGTACTGTCTCCAACATCCCTGCAACTGAACACACAACATCATTCTCCACTATTACAACACGCAGTTTCCTATACTCGCCAGATGCCGCCTACCTTCGTCGGAAGGTGTAGCTCGCAAGGGCTACTCCAGGCTAGACATAGCCATACGAAATTAGAAGTTTGCCAGAAATACTTGATAGTCCCCGTGATGAACTCTTTTGTAACACCAGGATAATGGCATTTATGCAGAATATTCAAATATTATTGCATAAGCCTTAAGTTATGTTTCCTATAGGATAATTCGTAGTCTGCGAAAATTCACATAAGGTAAACATTATGTGAGTGGTGTTCATTAATATAAAAGGTATTTTATGTAAATTCAACGTGTTACATTCCTAGCCCTTTTTTGGCTACTGGTTCAATTTCGCAGGAGCAGATTCAGGTTTATGGCGACGCTGGAATAGAATAGAATAAAATAGAATAGAATAGAATAGAATAGAATAGAATAGAATAGAATAGAATTTTATTGTCGTTAGGCAACTGGCAGTTGCAATGGACAGAGTCATAGGTGCATAGTTACAACATATTACAAGTATTTAATTAAGCACAGTAAATAAATACAAGTATATACACAAGAGTTAAAATACACATAACACTATTCGTCCAAAAGAGTGATAAATAATGGGAAAGGGTAAGGATTGTAAAAGCAGCGGCCATCACCTTAATTAAAGTTTAGCCTCAGATATGACTGGGTGAAAATAGGAAGCAACGGAAAACAATTTTCAGGACTGCCACCGGTAGGATCTTAACTCATCTTCTCCCGAATATAAGCTTACAGCTACGCGATCTGCCCCGTATAAGTAACTCGCTCTGTCCATAACAACCTCTGATGTAGATTGTGTATGTATGTATGTATGTATGTATGTATGTATGTATGTATGTATGTATGTATGTATGTATGTATGTATGTAATATATTTCTTGGAATGTGACAGCGTAACTGAAACGCCATCTGCTTCCTCTGAATACGTTCGTTTCCATGGATAATTCAGCCTTCTTGGCTTTACAAATAGATGATTGTGAACATGCTTTGCTAATTCACAGAGGCATGCAGACTGAACGCTGTAAGGCATAAGAGTATATAATGAAGATTAGTGTACTTTATTCTATAACATTTCATCGTAAACCCTGTAAGAGTAGCAGAAAAAGTTTCCTATTATCTCCATTCCTTACAAGGAAGGGTACCCAACTGTTGTCGCTGACTTTTCAACGAGACCAGTTCATTTATGTTTCAGAACATCAGAAACGACATTTGGTGTAATTTGAAGTACTATGGACCGCTCGAAGTGGAAGGGGGCTGGGTTGGGGGTATGGAACGCAAAGAAAGGAGTAGACGCGAAATCGGTCCTGCTATTTACGTATTAGAGGTGAATGTGACCTGTTGTATGCATAGGCTGTTACAAAATGAAACCAGCTATGGTCGTTAAGTTGTTAGTGAATTTCTTCAGTATTTCGAAGGAAAAGCCAACTAGGGTAGATCGCGTAGTTTGCGAACAAATTAGAAAACAACTACTTGACAAAGCCGTTCTTGTTGAAGAGTATAAAACTCTTATGGTAGATGAAGAAGTCACCGACGAAGATGATATTGAAAGTAATTTTGAGGATGATCCAGCGATACAGATGGAAAATGAGACGACTTCAGGAAGCGGCCCAGCATTGTGTGGCAGTGACGAGAACAGTGGTTTCTCGTATTATTCATCACCACCAAAGAAGAATAGAACAACATTTCCTGAAGGTTACTTGGCTGACGCTTATAACATCTGGATGATACACTCCTGGATTAACCCTAGACATATCCCCTTGAGTCAAATTCCTGCCGCAATGGCACAAAAAAGACAAATGAAAACAAGACAGATTTGCAAAACTTCGAAGAAAAGATGCTGAAAATACATACCAGAAACAGGAAGCTGCTACAAGAAAAAATAAATAACGAGATTCGTGATCAGTTCATTGCAACGCGAAAACAACATGGGATTATATATGGGCTATGTCTTTTAAAGCACAAATTGATCCAAACAATACCTTAACATTCAAAGCTTCCAAATCATGGCTGCAGCGATTCAAGGGAAAAAAAAGACTGTTTCTCGCAAGATCACGCATGTAGTTGGCAGCAGATTTGTTGGTGATGTCGCTGTTATAGAAGAGAAAGTTGATGACTTCGTTGCGGAATTAAGGCATTTTATGGAAGAGTGTAATTTTACACTAACCGGGCGAGTTGGCTGTTAGGGGCGCGCAGCTGTGAGCTTACATCCGGGAAATAGTGGGTTCGAATCCTACTGTCGGCAGCCCTGAATATGGTTTCCCGTGGTTGTCAATTTTCACACCAGGCAAATGCTGGGGCTGTACCATAATTAAGGCCACGGCCGCTTACTTCCCACTCCTAGGCCTTCCTACACCATCGTCACCATAAAACCTATCTATGTCGGTGCGACATAAAGTAAATTGTATTTTTTTTACACTAGATCAGATAATTATTGCAGATCAGTAAAGATTTTGTAAAGAGTTACGTTCTGGGAGAACTCTTGTCGTTAAGGGAACAAAGACGATTTATTGTATCGTGGGTTCAGTTGCAGCAACCACCTATGATGGTACCTGTTATTGTAACAGATGGCACCCTTCTTCCACACATGTATGTTTTTGTCTCGGAACCCAGAGAGATATTTCCAGCTAGCATGATACTTGAATTACCCAGTGTGAAAGCATATGCTAGCGGATCGCCAAACATGACAAAACGGTGTTTGAAAGTGTTCCTGGAACAGGTGTTTTGGCCGAATTTGCATGGCAGAGATCGAATTCTTCTCTTGGTTGATTCTTGGACAGCAAATAAAGCTGATGCTCTATACCAGGGTCTCTCAGGGTGCATGCGCTGGGTGCATGCACTGTGCACGGTGCAAAAGACGACTTCGCTTGATTGACCAGAGTGCAGACCCCCCACTCCTCGATTTGGAGCAATAGCGCTTACTCTCTCTTTCCTCAAGCCTGTCTCGCTCGCTCCCCCTGTCTCCCTTTTCCACACTTGCCCCGTAGCGCTCCAAATCCGAGCTGAGTTGCGCTGAGTAGAGCCGAGCTTAGCCGAGTAGCCCAGAGACGAAGCGTTGGTCCGAGGACAAGCCGAGCGCGACCGATGCACAGTGCACGGAGCTCATGCGCCTCGATTTGCACGCGTGAGATTTTGGGCGTTTCAGAGGCAATTAGACAGTTCCTGAAGATGCTGAATGTCACACGAAGCTGATCCCTACAAAATGTACTGGGTTGGTACAACCAGCGGACGTTTTCTTTTCCCGTTTATTCAAAAGTATGTTAGGGTTCATCAGAGATACGATAGTGTTATTGTCCACAGTTAAAGTGTGGCAAAGAGAACAATTTCTTCGCACCCAGTCGATTGTGCACTTCCAGTTTTCAACAAATAGATTCAAACAATTGATCCGAAGATCCGTTTAGTCTGGATGTCCCTGTCATGTTTCATTCCAGCAACACTCTCCAATACCATTTCATTTCATCTGCCATTCATTAATCATTGCCCCAGAGGAGTGCGACAGGTCTCGGCAGCCGGCACAATTCCTATCTTCGCCACAAGATGGGGGCTTCATTCATTCCATCCCTGACCCGGTCACTAACTGGAAAACAGGTTGTAGGTTTTCATTCGCTATTTCTTTCTTTATTCACATAATTCCATTATTGTCGTTTTGCAGCTCACTTAAAGTTGGCAGATTTAGTGCAATGCGCATGTCAATGCAATGTACGATTCGTGTTATATCAAGGGTAAGTCTATATCCCTTGTTAGTCAAGTCGTAAGGTACTCTCCCAAGAGGTGGCTAATATTTTCAAGTGAAATCTTATCTGAAACGTCACGGAAGAAGTTTACTTGCATGCTCATCATTTTCTGGAAATTAATTTAGCTCTGGTCCGCTTCTTAGCTCAACTTGCGCTGTTCTCAGCACTTTTGCAACTTAAGCGCTCTTTTTCTTGTTTCTTTTACTCTAATCTTCCCATTCTTTAAGTTAAATTCATTACGATCTGTTCCTATTCCCATCCCCCTCCTTTTTATTTAAATATACAACATCGTCTAAGGGTGCAATACTCTGAATGCTAATGTCTTCCTAATAAAATGCTTTTATCAGTTTATGGCACGAGAAGGAACGTAAGAAGGGTTTATAGATGACGTGGTAACACGCTCATAACTAGTGCGCTTTGAGAAAAATGGATCTGCAACAACGAAGTATCCCGTTTGCTGTATTGATTCTCAAGGCATATTTCGTCCACATAACGAACTGCTTATGATATGCAGTGATGGTGGTGGTATGTCAAAATATACCAAACGCTCACTAAACATACCAAAAACAGCATAGAAGATCCGGGACAGTCGTCTTTTATAGAATATACCTTTCACTTCATTGTTACTCTAACACCGAGCTCGATAGCTGCACTCGCTTAAGTGCGGCCAGTATCCTGGATTCGGGAGATAGTAGGTTCGAACCCCCACTGTCCGCAGCCCTGAAGATGGTTTTCTGTGGTTTCCCATTTTCACACCAGGAAAATGCTGGGGCTGTACCTTAATTAAGGCTACGGCCGATTCCTTCCCAATCCTAGCCTTTTTCTGTCCCATCGTCGCCATAAGACCTATCTGTGTCGGTGCGATGTAAAGCATCTATCAAGAAAAAAGTTACTGTAACAATACATATCACACAAAAACAGATTCAATAGAAGAAATAATGAAAATTCTTACACAGTTTTCAGGGAAACATCGCGGGTGGAATGCATGTTTTATTACAAAGAAACGGCACATATTCGAAAATGGAAAATGCGATTTATAATATTTTATTATTCTCACTCCTTTAATAATATTGGTATTGTTTTTACGTCCCACTAACTACTTTTTGACGGTTTCCGGAGATGCCAAGATGCCAGAATTTAGTCCATAGGAGTTCTCTTACGTGCCAGTAAATCTACCGACACCTGACTGACGTATTTGAGCACCTTCAACTACCACCGGACTGAGCCAGAATCGAACCTGCCAGGTTGGGGTCAGAAGGCCAGCGCCTCAACCGTATGAGCCACTCAGGCCATCCCTCACTCCTTTTCAGAGGAACTTTCACTTATCGCAAATATCAACTACCAAGAGATTAAGCTGAAATGTCTCTAGGCCTAGGGTAGAGAAAGTGAAATCTGTCTGCAAACGAATAAGGGTAGAAAATCTCCGGGACGAGGAAATTAGACAGAAGTACATGGATGTGATTAGTGAGAAGTTTCGAACAGTAGACAATAAGCAGGTTCAGGGTATAGAAAGAGAATGGGTGGCATACAGGGATGCTGTAGTAGAAACAGCAAGGGAATGCCTAGGAACAACTGTGTGTAAAGATGGGGAAAGGCGAACATCTTGGTGGAATGATGATGTGAGAGCAGCCTATAAACGTAAAAAGAAGGCTTATCAGAAATGGCTCCAAACAAGGGCCGAGGCAGACAGGGATTTATACGTAGATGAAAGAAACAGAGCGAAACAGAGTTGTTGAATCCAAAAAGAAGTCATTGGAAAATTTTGGTAATAAGCTGGAAAGGCTAGGTCAAGCAGCAGGGAAACCTTTCTGGACAGTAATAAAGAATCTTAGGAAGGAAGGGACAAAGGAAATGAACAGTGTTTAGAGTAATTCAGGTGAACTCATAATAGATCCCAGGGAATCACGGGAGAGGTAGAGAGAATATTTTGAATATCTTCTCAATAGAAAAGGAAATCATTCTGGAGGTGTGGCAAATAGCTAAGCTCAATGGGAGGAGGAAAATTATGTTGGTGAAATTACGCTTGAGGAAGTGGAAAGGATGGTAAATAAACTCCGTTGTCATAAGGCAGCAGGAATAGATGGAATTAGACCTGAAATGATGAAGTATAGTGGGAAGGCAGGGATGAAATGGCTTCATAGAGTAGTAAAATTAGCGTGGAGTGTTGGTAAGGTACCTTCAGATTGGAGAAAAGCAGTAATTGCACGTATCTATTAAGCAAGGGAACAAGAAGGATTGCAACAACTATCGAGGTATCTCATTGATTAGTATACCAGGCAAAGTATTCACTAGCATCTTGGAAGGGAGGGTGCGATCAGTCGTTGAGAGGAAGTTGGATGAAAACCAGTGTGGTTTCAGACCACAGAGAGGCTGTCAGGATCAGATTTCCAGTATGCGCCAGGTAATTGAAAAATGCTACGAGAGGAACAGGCAGTTGTTTATGTTTCGTAGATCTAGAGAAAGCATATGACAGGGTACCGAGGGAAAAGTTGTTCGCCATACTGGGGGATTATGGAATTAAAGGTAGATTATTAAAATCAATCAAATGCATTTATGTTGACAATTGGGCTTCAGTGAGAATTGATGGTAGAATGAGTTCTTGGTTCAGGAGTTAGACTTACAGGAGTTCACCTTTGCTGTTCGTAGTTTACATGGATCATCTGCTGAAAAGTATAAAATGGCAGGGAGGGATTCAGTTAGGTGGAAATGTAGTAAGCAGTTTGGCCTATGCTGACGATTTGGTCTTAATGGCAGACTGTGCCGAAAGCCTACAGTCTAATATCTTGGAACTTGAAAATAGGTGCAATGAGTATGGTATGAAAATTAGCCTCTCGAAGACTAAATTGATGTCAGTAAGTAAGAAATTCAACAGAATTGAATGTCAGATTGGTGATACAAAGCTAGAACAGGTCGATAATTTCAAGTATTTAGGTTGTGTGTTCTCCCAGGATGGTAATATAGTAAGTGAGTTTGAATCAAGGTGTAGTAAAGCTAATGCAGTGAGCTCGCAGTTGCGATCAGCAGTATTCTGTAAGAAGGAAGTCAGCTCCCAGACGAAACTATCTTTACATCGGTCTGTTTTCAGACCAACTTTGCTTTACGGGAGCGAAAGATGGGTGGACGCAGGATATCTTATTCATAGAAGTAACAGACATGAAAGTAGCAAGAATAATTGCTGGTACAAACAGGTGGGAACAATGGCAGGAGGGTACTCGGAATGAGGAGATAAAGGCTAATTTAGAAATGAACTCGATGGATGAAGCTGTACGCATAAACCGGCTTCGGTGGTGGGGTCATGTGAGGCGAATGGAGGAGGATAGGTTACCTAGGAGTATAATGGACTCCGCTATTTGGGGTAAGAGAAGTAGAGGGAGACCAAGACGACGATGGTTAGACTCAATTTCTAACGATTTAAAGATAAGAGGTATAGAACTAAATGAGGCCACAACACTAGTTGCAAATCGAGGATTGTGGCGACATTTAGTAAATTCACAGAGGCTTGCAGACTGAACGCTGAAAGGCATAACAGTCTATAATGATAATGTATGTATTATTATAATATTGCATAACTGTGAACAATATGTTTATGATTATTATAACTACTACAGGGTGGACAATGTCTGGTAAATATTTATAAGACTGCCGCAGTATTGGCCCTTGTAAATGAACAGGATAATTGCCCATCACAGGAAATGCTAGAAAACGTGATTTCGATGCACCTATCGGATGCTGTCACATGTCTGCGCGTGCACATCTCTCGAGTACGTTGCTGTATACTGTGTAACTATCCGAAAAGAGTTTGAACGCCAGAAAACATTGCTTGAGTGAAGGAAAACCTGGAGCGAAGTCCGACGAAATCTCAACGTCATGTCGAAGTATTATCAAAAAGGACCTGCATATGTAACCTTACAAATTTTCTGTTATGCGAGTTTTAAAACGTTCATACGAACCTTTGGGTGGTTTCTGAGTGAAGTGAAGTCAGAATTTTTGGATCCTCAGTTCTTCATTTCTTCAGATTAAGCCATTTCCAGCATCTTCTGTGATGTTCATTAACAGGGGTCATTCCCGCGTCAGTCCTTTTGTAAATATTTTCCGGACCAGTCTTGCGCCCTGTTTTACGGCCGGATGCCCTTCCTGCCGCCAACCCTATATGGAGGGATGTAATCACTATTGCATGTTTGCGTGTAGTGTGTTGTGTAAATATGAAGAGAAGAGTGTTGGGACGGACACAAACACCCAGTCCCTGAGCCAGAAGAATTAATCAGAAACGATTAAAATTCCCGAGCCGGCCGGGAATCGAACCCGTGACCCTCTGAACCGAACGCCAGTACGCTGACCATTCAGCCAACGAGTCGGACTCTAGTAGACAATTATTATTTGCCTCAATAGTATTTAAAATACACAAATAGATCAAACGAAAAATGTAATATATAAATAGGCTTATGCTATATACTAATATAATGTCGTGTGGCTATTTCTAGCCGAGTGCAGCCCTTGTAAGGCAGACCCTCCGATGAGGGTGGGCGGCATCTGGTATGTGTAGGTAACTGCGTGTTATTAAGGTGGAGGATAGTGTTATGTATACTATTTACTATAACCACGGCAGAATATACGCATGCGCTGTACAGCTGGTGATATTGTCCGTATGTCGTTTTTGACCAAGCAGATCCTCCGAAAGGAATGGGCCCCATTCTACTCTCGAAATGATTGCAGTGACACTTAAACATTAAAATAATTACAGCCTAAAAGTTAAGGCACACCACAAATAATTTCAACGTTCCAATTTTCTCTATAGAATCTCAAAGAAACGAGAATTTTGTTGTAATCCATTAAGAAGTTTAAGAATACTATCGGATAAACACCGAATGTGACGCTAGAGATCCTGCACAGACTGAATGGATATCCATCTGCCCTCCAGAAATTCCACATCCTCTGCCCGGTTTGAACCAGGGGTCAAATGTTTCAGAGGCCAACAGTCTATTCGTTGATTTTTCCCCAATCAATTGGAGTCGGCACTTTATGTGGATTTTGTCCAGGTTTACGACTAGATGCCCTTTCTGACGCCAGCTTTATGTGGAGGGTTGTATTCACTATTGCGTGTTTCTGTGGTGGTTTGTAGTGTGATATGTTGTGTGTACACGAAGAGAAGTGTACTAGACAAACACAAAAATACAGACCCCGAGTAAGAGGAATTAATCATACTCTGTTCAAATCCTCGGCCTGGCCGAGAATCGGACCCGGGGTCTTCTGAACAGAAAGCCCAGATAACGAAGTAAACTGAAGTGATGTAATTAAATAATTGGACTGATACGGTTCTATTTCATTAATCCGTTGTCGGCAGCCCTGAAAGTGGTTTTCCGTGGTTTCCCATTTTCACACCAGGCAAATGCTGGGACTGTACCTTAATTAAGGCCACGGCCGCTTCCTTCCAACTCCTAGCCCTTCCCTGTCCCATCGTCGCCGTAAAACCTATCTGTGTCGGTGCGACGTAAAGCAAATAGAAAAAAAATCATTAATCCGTATAATATGACGACATAAATCCAGAGTGAATACGTTTAATTTCCGTCTCAGCAAATCTCTTTTGAGAGTATAATACATGCGTTTATGAGATGAGCAAGCAGAATGGTCTGATAAAGTAGGCCTATTTGAACAAGGGGATTAAAACTCCAGAGTTTATTTCCTTTCCTTTTCTCTACTTTCCTTCGATTAGAGGATGAAATTGTCGAGCTTGTCTTCTATTGTAATTACTTCTAACATCGTCAGCGTACGGCAGGTTTTTATCACATCACGCACGCACACAAATAGCGCTTACACTTCTTTCCTCGCTCAATGGGAGTTGATAGAAGAGAAAGGGTTCATTTAGGAAAATTGCCCTGCAGTCATTGGAAACATTTATCTAGCGCTGTTGGGTTTGTGCACAGAACAGCAACTTTTGATTTTCTCCCCCACCCTGATCTCTCTGCAACCCTTCCTACCCCTCACTCTTACTCCTTTGTACCATACAGTAGAATAGAGAATCAGCATTACCGGAGGAGGTACACTAAAAAAAAAAGATTATTGAATAAATAGCATTTTCTATCCTCAGTCCTCTCTTTCACATTCTCTCCTTTTTTTTATCCCTTGAAATGGACTTGGAGATCGACGGAAAAGACTGGCATTTGTTCTATTGGAACGTCATTCAGAGCAGTTCAGACCGTAAGCCTGTTCTCGAAAGTAGCGAATCAAACCAATTTCCCCAATAAATGTTCTGCGGATAGGACACAATCATTGCTAAGGCGCTATTAGGACAAAGTTTTTCAGGGAAATGAATACATCCGAGGAACCGCTAAATGGACGCCAAAAGTTAAACTTCATTTGTATCCCTATTGTTCTGCATTGTTCAGTGGAAGGGAAAGGGAGCTTAAAGAGGTATATAGTGACGGAGTAAAAGTAAATGTCAAAGTCTTAGCTCTTGAGGCTTAATACTTTGCGCAGTCTGTGGAGATTGGAAACTAGTAAAGGGCCCTCCTCACTTTAAACGTTAATCAACATCTGTTGCATTAGGGTCTTACTAATAAAAAGTCCTTATACCGTTGTTTAACTCTTGTTTAGTTATACAGTGAATAAACCCTGTATAAGCGTTTTACATTTTTCTTACTAATAAACGAGGTATACGCATTGTATTACTACACAGCACGTATGCACTCGTTCCAAGGAGTAGGAATCTCTTCCTGCAGTTCACTGACGTATTTCGCACGTTCACTGCCTTTATGATCGCTTCTGCTGGTTATCTACGAGCAAACCTTTCCGGAAAGTCGCACAGTAGCACGGCATATCGAAAAGGCAGTGGCAACACTAAGTGAGACAGCTGGAAATTCGCTTATACTGATATCAACATTTCTTCAGCTTGCTTGTGTAATGACCGCCAAAAAAAAAAAAAAGAAATGGAATGGCTTAAGAAAAGATCAATAGCTCCTAACTGGGATAGTACGGAAAACGTAAGCAATTGTAATTGAATCGGCGGGTTGAAAAGTGTACACATTCCAAAATCCTTACTTTTCAGGAGAAAGGAAAACCTGTTTTGTAGCTAAACGAAAGGTTAGATCAAAACAGTTTCTATTAGGCATTTATACATCACATTTCTACGTATTCAACTACAAAGTATGGAAATCATATTACGTACGGTTTTCAAGTTACACCATTTTTATGTCAAGGAATATGTCTCTTTTTATACTCAAATTTGAGAAAGATCTAAGATCTTTGTAGAGGCAGATAATGTATAATAAACTCGCAATTTAAAGTCTATTAAGCAGTAACACCTTATTACACAAACATACGCCCAACCACAATTTCTTTTATAGTTATTCATTGTCATTCCGTGAGACAGCTGGAAATTGACTTATATTGATATCAACATTTCTTCAGCTTGCTTGTGTAATGGACGCTAAAAAAGAAATTGAAAAGCTTAAGAAAATATCAAAAGCTCCTAACTGGGGTAGTTCGGAAAACGTAAGCAATTGTAATTGATTCGGCGAGTTGAAAAGGGTACACATTCCAAAATCCTTACTTTTCAGGAGAAAGGAAAACCTGTTTTGTAGCTAAACGAAAGGTTAGATCAAAAAAGTTTCTATTAGGCATTTATACATCACATTTCTACGTATTCAACTACAAAGTATGGAAATCATATTACGTATGGTTTTCAAGTTATGCCACTTTTTATCTCGAGGAATATGTCCCCTTGTATACGGTAGGTACTAAATTAAGAAAGATCTTTGTAGGGGCAGATAGTGTATAATAAACTGGCAATATCAAAGGTCTATTAAGCTGTAACACATTTTTACACAAAAATACGCCCAACCATCATTTCTTTTATAGTCATTCATTGTCATTCCGTCTCTTTAAAGTGTTTTACTTTACGAAGATGTCTAGCTTCCATAACCTCTGAATGGTGTACGTTACCGTATGTCTTCTATGTTTAAAATATCGTGAAGATGATCAACGATATCGTCATTCTTTCAACGTGTGTTCAATGTTAAATGGATAAGTCGAATATTTTACAACGATTATGTTACTGTCGACAATAAATACCACGAAAATAAACTGCTCACTCGTTTCTCTTTTTCCGCTACACGCTGCTATACAACGCTTATACAAGGGTCCTGGACTGTATAAGCAATTCAGTGAATAACTATAACAGATGTATACGCAGGAGGCTTATACACGGTTTATTAGTAACGAATTTCGCGTAAACGGTGTATAAACCTTGTATAAAAGTTATACACCGTTTATTAGTAAGACGGTAAATGTTTAGTTTATTGGTAACAAGTGTAAATTTAAATTAACAACATTTCCTACAGTTTATTCGAAACGTTATTTTCAAAAACTTATTACTTCAATAATAATAATAATAATAATAATAATAATAATAATAATAATAATAATAATACCGATGTCACGCTCAGCAACAATAGGCCAGATATTATTCTAATCGATAAATCAAAAAGATTCGCATCCCTTATAGAAATTGCTTGTCCAAGTACCTCCAATCTGCAAACAACAATAGCCACAAAGATATCAAAATACACAGAACTGGCAATAGAAATACAACGCGTGTGGAAACTAGAATCAGTCACCACAGTTCCAATAGTAATATCATGTACCGGTGTTATTCCAAAATGCTTGCACAGCTCTCTGGCCACATTAAACCTGCATCATCACACATACGTATAACTACAGAAAGCCACACTCCTGAGCACTTGCCACGTTGTGAGGAAGTTCCTAGGAACGACTTTTCCTCTGACTCACGCCAAAAAGCATGAAGATCCAGGCCGCAGTTCCAGTAATACTGAAGAACAGATTCCCAAAACGGGGACATAAGAAGTCTGAAGTTGTTTGTATTTATTGTATAAATGTATATGTTGTAATTATTTCTGTTGTAAATATTTGTACATATATGTACCTGTAGTTTCATAATCAAGAGGGTGACTCCTTGCTTAAGCCGAGTCAGCCCATTATGTTACCGGCACAAGCCGAGCCTTCCTAAAATAATAATAATAATAATAATAATAATAATAATAATAATAATAATAATAATAATAATAATAATAATAATAATAATAATAATAATAATAATAATAATAATAATTCAATGTCCCTTCAGAATAATTTCCTATTGCTATTTATCTCAGATTTATCACTCTTACAGCTAGGTGTGCGCACGCTTATTTTCTGTCTAATGCCAGCCCTACTATTATGTAAAATGTCTCTTCCGTGTACTAATTTAATAAGAATATTGTGAATAACTATTGCAAGACCTTTGCATTAAATCTAAAGGTTCAGTCCCCAATCGTGTCTATTAGTCCGTTGTGTGTATCATAGTTATGATAACATTACTTCCGTTGTTAGGTGTTCGCGTACTTCTTTTGCCTGTATTACCTGTGTGTCGTCTGCTCTATAATTCTGTAAAAAGATATCGACTGCTATTATCAAAATAGTGTGAATAATTGTTACAAGACCTTTGCATCAAATCAAGCGGTTCAGTTTTCAATCGTGGCTAACATTGTCATGTGTGTACGTTTATTATGATAATGTTAGTTCCACGGATATAAAAATGCTTAGTAAATGGACTAAAGTTACATGTAACAATATTGAACTAATTAATGCAATGAAGTGTTCTTTTTCCTTCATTTTTCTGCCTTGTAGTATAGTCTACGTTGCAAGAGATACAGCCATGTTAAAATGTTTGTGTGTTGATCCGCATATTGTTTATCCATTACGTACATACAAAATTTTGCATTTGGTAATTTACAGTGTTTGTTCAGCATCGGTTGCCACTCCCATAATTGAGTATCTGTTATTCTACATGCACGCTTGCCAACTTTTCCGTTTTGAACTGAGAAATTCCTCATTTTCGATCACGCTTTTTCAATATAAATTGAAGTATCTCGATTTTTTGGTAATTGACAGTTTGCTTGGAATTATTTCGGTCCTTTGAAAACAGAAAAGAAGAACGAACTCGGGAACTGAATATTATTAACAGTAAAGGTTTTAAAAACCAGAAATAACTTGATC